>NC_135232.1:262713383-263013383 GCF_051348905.1 Ranitomeya variabilis
TTCTTGTGATCATTCTGACCCCACGGGGTGGGATTTTGCGTGGAGCCCCAGATCGAGGGAAATTATCAGTGGTCTTGAATGTCTTCCATTTTCTAATTATTGCTCCCACTGTTGATTTCTTCACTCCAAGCTGGTTGGCTATTGCAGATTCAGTCTTCCCAGCCTGGTGCAGGGCTACAATTTTGTTTCTGGTGTCCTTTGACAGCTCTTTGGTCTTCACCATAGTGGAGTTTGGAGTCAGACTGTTTGAGGGTGTGCACAGGTGTCTTTTTATACTGATAACAAGTTTAAACAGGTGCCATTACTACAGGTAATGAGTGGAGGAAAGAGGAGACTCTTAAAGAAGAAGTTACAGGTCTGTGAGAGCCAGAAATCTTGATTGTTTGTTTCTGACCAAATACTTATTTTCCACCATAATATGCAAATAAAATGATTAAAAAAAACAGACAATGTGATTTTCTGGATTTTTATTTCTCAGTTTGTCTCCCATAGTTGAGGTCTACCTATGATGTAAATTACAGACGCCTCTCATCTTTTTAAGTGGTGGAACTTGCACTATTGCTGAATGACTAAATACGTTTTTGCCCCACTGTACATATATATAATTATAGTATACCATTTTTATTTTTTAAATGAAAAAGGCCAATATAAGTCTATTGGTCCATGAAAAACAGATGGCACAAGTGTACAGTCTGTTTGCTGTCCGTATTTAACATAGTAGAGGAAGCTTCTTCATTAATTTATCCATACGTGAAAAACAGTGGTGACACATTAATGGTAGAAACACACACAGACCAAAACTGAAACACTGATCCAAAACACTGCGGCGCTATTTTGTTCACATGCGTATTTAAACACAGATGTGTGAATGAGGACTTGGCTGCAGTAATTTGCAAACTGCAATGATTTGCGTCTCTGCCAAGCTTTTGCTGTAATTGTTCCTGTAATGTGTAAAACAAAATCTAACAAAGTAGATGTTCACCTTCCAGTTTTGATTTCACAGTCAATACCTCATTGAACGGAGCCATACTAATGCATGCATGTTGCTGTAGCTGTGGATATACAATAGTAATGTCCGGTCTTTGTTCACCTTTCTTGATTTTTTTTTTTTTTGTGTGCATAAAACTGAAGATGTGCAACAATGTGACATACTACCATTAAAAGAAATGTACGCGTCTCTATGCGTAACTGTATAAATTCCAGGCTTAAATGGTAAAATTTATTGAAGTAATGTAAATAATAATTCTAGGCATTGATTACTCCCCAGTGAAGTACTTGTTAGCTAGGCATTGTAGGTCAGCTCCTTGAGGCATGAGGTAGTAGCTTTGATTGAACCTTGGAAACGTGACAGTCGTAAGGTGACATATTGCTCCTCTGGCTGCTGTCATTACAACTTTAGGATTCTGGTAAAACCAGGTATCTGGAACGAGTGCTATACCCTTTGGCCTTCTACCTCATACCTGCAGAACATTTGCACACTAGGTTTTTGGGGGCAGGAAAGGGGAGAATATTATATTTTTGTGGTCAAACCTGCTCCACAGGCTGCATTATTATTATTTTTTTTTTTTAAGGAACTGTGTATGTGACCACGATGGTCCCCTTAAAAGTGCATCCACCACAAAATCTTTTTTGACACTCACAATCACCATGTACAATGTTGAACCTTCCTTTTAAAGACTACCCTAATGTTAACAATCCCAACATAATTTCAATTGCAAATTTGTCGTAGTCACCGGACACTATGGCTATGTTTGGCACATACACTATTCCCGGTATGTATTTTTGGGGTATTTTTCTGAACACACCAATGTATGAATGCAGGCAAATAAAATCATTACGGTGTGGTCATGCCCCTTTTACAGCATCCATTAAATCATACCGGCAAGTGACATTTATTCTGCTTGTAAGCTGCGCTTTACTGTAAGTACGGCTGACATCTCTGTACGTCATCCCATGAGTCACTGGTTGTAATTGCAAGTGTTTAGCTATGTCTGACAGCCTTGCTTTGCTAGATGATTCATATCACAGGCTATATTCTTTTCATTGAAAACAAATTCTACCTTTTGTATATTTCTCCGATGATCACCTGTGTGTGCTCGTTTGAAAGAACCCAATGTAATAAGTATTGAACTGATTGCAATGCACAGTACAGTCTGAGGACAGGATGAGCCTGTACTACTTAGAATTGTTCCTAAAATTCACATCTATTCTGACGTGACATGTTTATGGTATAAAGGATCAAAGAAACGCACAGATGCATCTGTAGGTGCAAAATATATCAAACATTCAGTACATGTAGGGTAACTACAGTACTCATGCTTCTATCCCTTTATGGATGTCTGCAATTCAATGCGTAGATCTACAAACACGTATATGTTGAATATTGTAGCTAGAAAATAGTGTATTGAAACACGTCCTGCATTCATAATACAACATGCATCAGTGGACCCCCTGTACTGATACCAACACTGTAGATTAGTGTGGGTACTCTCACAATGACACCGCAGGTAAACACCCGGTATTATCACAGAAAACCCTCGGTACTCATACCCAGTATCTCACAAAAGTGACTACACCCCTCACATTTTTGTAAATATCTTTTCACGGGAGAACATTGAAGATATGACCCTTAGATACAATATGAAGTAGTCAGTGTACAGCTTGTGTAACAGTGTAATTTTGGTGTGCCTTTAAATAACTCCACAAACAGCCATGAATGTCTAAACTGTTGACAACAAAAGTGAGTACACCGCTAAAGTGTTAATATTTTGTGTGGCCACCATTACTTTCAAGCACTGCCTTAACTCTCTTGGGTAGGGGTGGGCAATTAATTTTCCTGAGGGGCCACATGAGAGACTGTGACTATTGTGGAGGGCCGAACCAATAAGCTGAAATGAATGAAGCTTAATATTAATCTCAACATATAATTATTAATATATTTATAATTTTTATCACTCAATAATGAACAGAATTAAGTATGCTGACATTACCCTATATACCGTTTGAACCCGAATACGGCCTCTTCTATATATGTATACTACTCCATCATATGAGGCCCACACAGCCTCCCCGTATCCAGCATATGAGGCCCACATAGCCTCCCTCCCATGTCCTGCATATGAGGCCCATACAGCCTCCCCATGTCAACAGTAAGACACCCCATAGCCTCCCTATGTCCACAGTAAGACACCCATAGCCTCCTCATGTCCACAATTAGACACCCATAGCCGCCTCCTGTCCACAGTTAGACCCCCATAGCCTCCCCATGTGTAGCCAAACATCCCATATACATAATTAAAAAAACACATACTCACCTCGGTCCTGTTCCCTGACACTCTGTTTCTGCTCCTGTCTTGGTGTCTCCGGTGCACTGGCTCTCCGCAGTACACCGCTGACGCGATGAAATGACGTCATCGCATCAGCTGTTTCACACGCCTGAGGCCCCTCCTCCACCAATGCAGTCAGCGTGGATATAGACAGCGAGCAGGCACGGTATGGACCGTGGGACACTGTTTTCAGGCTCTCGGCTGTCTCGGTCCGCGGGACGGACTGACACAGCCAGAGGGCCGGACGTGGCCCGCTGGCCACACTTTGCACCAGATCTGCTCTATGGCATTGAATGCATTAGAGCTCCACAGGTTGCTACTGGAATCCTCTTCTACTCCCCCATGAAGACATCACGGAGCTGGTGGACGTTGGAGACCTTGCGCTCCTCCACCTTCAGTTTGAGGATGCCCCACAGATGCTCAATAGGGTTTGTGTCTGGAGACATTCTTGGCCAGTCCAGCACATTTGCCCTCAGTTTCTTTAGAAAGACAGTGGTAGTCTTGGAGTTGTTTTGGAACGTTTTGTTGGAATACTGCCCAATTTCCAAAGGCAGGGGATCATGCTCTGCTTCAGTATGTCACTACATGTTGGCATTCATTGTTCCCTCAATGCAATGCTTTTTAACATCAGCTTTTACATACAGTTATTCTGTGATTTCAAGCTAGTTTTCTAACTAATAAAACAATCTTATATACAGATATCGATAGATGATAGAAAGAAATGTGTCAGTGAACTATATAATCAGTGCTTTGCATGTGTAGATTTCTGTACTTGTATTTAGGTAATAAAAGAAAAAAAAATGGCATGGGGTCCCCCTTATTTTTATTAACCAGCTAAGGGAAAGCAGACAGCTGAGCGCTGGTCTCAATCGTCTGGGAAAGTGGCAATAAACATGGAGCTTCCCAGCCTATTATTATCAACTTGCAGCTGTCTGCTTAGCCTTTGCTGGTTATTGAAAATAGGGGGTCCCCCTTTTTAATAACCACTAAACACTAAGTAAACAGCTGTGAGTTGATATTAACAACCTGGAAACTCCATGGTTATTGCCCCCCTTCCCAGACTATTAAGACCAGCTCTAAGCTGTCTGCTTTCCATTAGCTGGTTAATAAAAATAAGGGGGACCCTATGTCATTTTTTTTCTTTTATTTATTAGCTAAATACATGTACAGTAATCTACACACGCACTGCACTAATTATATATCTCAGTGACCGATTTCAATTTACTCAATTCTGACAGTTCACGCTGTGAATTTACTGTACTCGGCTGATGAAATTTTGTGTTTCCCTTAAGATGGGTGCGAAAAATCAGATGGCACACGCATGGTTCTTGTGCCATGCGATTTTTATTTTTTTAATATTTTCTCTCACCTATTGACCTCCATCAGTGGTGATGTTTTAGGCAGCCATACGCAGCATGCTTCGGATTTTTTTTCCCCTCACCCCAATTCCAGGTAAGGAATGACTCGCTGATGAACACTGCCTGATTGAATAACATTGGTGCGAGTGCAATGTGGTTTACTTTCTCACATTACACGTGTTGATTTTATATGCGGATGTGAGTGCATCCCAATATTCCGTTCTTGCTGATATGTGCAAACATAAATCTTTTAATCATTTTGAATAATTACTAGATCGCTATACATGTTCAGTTTCCCTGCCCCCCCTTCCCCCAAAAGCTGCTTTGGTGGTCCCTGCCAGTCTTTTTTGACAAGCTACCAGTATGTGACCTCTGCAGCAAATCGTCCTCAGCTTTCAGTAAGGTCAATATGCACATCATTTGACTTCTGAGGTGTTTGTGGGTTTTTTGTAACATTTCCATTTTTTAAATACTGTATGAGCCCACCTACCACGGAAAAATGACCCCAGACAAGGTTTTTTTGGGGGAGCTTGTGAATGCCTCTGTCATGGACATACACTATGGACATCTTGGCCACATTCTACCTCTGCTAAGTACTGAGTCTTTTTCATATGGAAATAATTCTAAAATTGCCTCAAGGATCCTTAGAAGTTGATATTCAGCTATGTATCCTTTTAAGCCATTTACAAAGAATTCTGTCGCCAGGATCAACCTATACATCAAGCCAGAAGGTGCTTCTTGCTCCTCTGTGCAACCTCATAAAACACAGCTATAAGCACATGGCTTAGTGGAGTGCGACCGAAGGCTGCATTCCTGGCACCTACCAAACTAGTTTTTGTTTTATCTTGTGTTTTCTGAACTATAGCAACCAGTTTCAATCCCATCCTTCTGTTGGACATTGCTGCTGCTAATGGTGAAAACTAAGCCACTTTTTTGTAATCACAAATTTAACAAATATTATTCTAAACTTTTTCAACTAGTTGCCCAATTTATAGCGTCAAGTATATGTTTAATCTGGTTTTTATTGAAAAGAACTTCAAAACAAACAAGGAACAAAGGATTCAACAACATAAAAAGTATTGAGTACAAAAATAAATCTCATATACAACTGTATATCAAGACCTGTAACCAACAAGTCCCGAAATAGTATAACTTTCTGGTCAAAATCATTTTCAATCAAGTCCAACAAGATCTGAAAAGAAAAAAAAAAAACCATGGCAGATGTAGGTATCCCCTATCCAGGGAGACTGTAGGACCTTTTGGTACATATGAGGTATCCTCTGAAAGAGAGCGACCCAAACAAGAGGAGCTAGGTCACTCCAAGTAATAATGGTATAAACACGAACGAAAAGAATGAGACTAAGAAGAGGAATATGGGGGAGGAGAGAGGAAGTAAAAAGGGGGTAGGAACCATGGAGTCTGATATAGAAGGGGGCAATTTGCACCCCTATAGTGATGTCTGTCTAACCCGTATTGTTCAATCTATCTTCCTTATGGCTTAGAAAAGAGGGATTGAAAGTCCTGAGAGTCCATATACAAAATCCAAGGACTCCAGACCTGCAGATATTTCTCCATTGAACCATTAACCTCAGCGGACAATTCCTCCATACTTTGAAGGCTGGTCATCTCCTTGACCCATTCAGACACATTAGGAGATTGGGAGGATTTCCAATGTCTCGGGATCACAGTTTGCGCAGCAGTTAAGCAGAATCTTAGGAGCCCCTTTTTCTGGAAGCGAAACGAGCCCGGGAGGATAGATAATAAAGCCACTTGGGGGGAGTTGGTCACCAAATGACCGCTAATGGCTTGATAAGCGGAAAAGACAGAATCCCAAAATGGCTTAATATGCTTACATCCCCACCAAATGTGTAGCATGGTACCCCTCTCTAACTCCACAACGCCAGCACCTATCGGAGACGGAGGGAAAAGCGGCGTGTAAGACATCAGGACAGCGATACCACCTGGTGAGAATGTTATAATTATAACGTCAAGTATATATGTGAATTATTTTTTTTATTTTTATTTTTTTTACAAAACTTAGGACTATGTAGAAAAGACTAGTTTTAATTAGAATTTTAAAAAATTGCCAGGACACTTGTTCAGTAGCCACGTTAGTAATCCATGGCCACTGAAACACGGGCCCGCGTAACTCCTCCAACCTTCCAGCATCCCTGTTGCCTCTTATGATTACTAGGCTCACTGTGATGTCATCATTGGGGCGCTATGCATGCATGACATCACACAAGGCCTACTAAATGGAGATACTGGAAGGTAGGAGGAAACTTGCATGGCTCTAGTGCAGGAGCCAGGGACTACCAACATGGCCGCTGGACCAGGGTCTTGCGAATCTTTTTGCTCAACCCTAGTTTTAATACATTTAAGTCTTCATGACCCACCAAATCAATGGCAATTCAGATGTCATACTACACTTACACATTATGTCTTTTGTTGTGTTTTTTTTTTCTTCCTCACATTCCATTAATTCTATTTTAAGAGTATTTGTTGAAATACAGTGGGTACGGAAAGTATTCAGACCCCTTTAAATTTTTCACTCTTTGTTTAATTGCCGCCGTTTGGTAAATTCAAAAAAGTTTATTTTTTCACATTAATGTACTGTATCTTGACTGAGAAAAAATAAATGTAGAAATTTAAAAAAAGAAAAACTGAAAATATTACATGGTCATAAATATTCAGACCCTTTGCTCAGACACTCCTGTTTAAATCATATGCTGTCCATTTCCTTGTGATTCTCCTTGAGATGGTTCTACTCCTTCACTGGAGTCCAGCTGTATTTAATTAAACTGATAGGACTTGATTTCGAAAGGCACACACCTGTCTATATAAGACTTCACAGTGCATGTCATACCAAGTGCGAATCATGAGGTCAAAGGAACTGGCCAAGGAGTTCAGAGACAGAATTGTGGCAAGGCAGAGATCTGGCCAAGTTTACAAAAGAATTTCTGCAGTACTCAAGGTTCCTAAGAGCACAGAGGCCTCCATAATCCTTAAATGGAAGAAGTTTGGGACCACCAGAAGTCTTCCTCGACCTGGCCGTTCAGCCAAACTGAGCAATTGTGGGAGAAGAGCCTTGGTGAGAGAGAAGACGAACCTCAAGATCACTGTGGCTGAGCTCCAGCGATACAGTAGGGAGATGGGAAAAAGTTCTACAAAGTCTACTATCACTGCAGGCCTCCAGCAGTTGGGCCTTTATGGCAGCGTGGCCCGATGGAAGCCTCTTCTCAGTGCAAGACATATAAAAGCCCACATAGAGTTAATTAAAAAAAAAACACATGCAGGACTCCCAGACTGAGAAATAAGATTCTCTGATCTGATGAGACGAAGATAGACCTTTTTGGTGATAATTCTAAGCGATATGTGTGGAGAAAACTAGGCACTGCTCATCACCTGCCCAATACAATCCCAACAGTGAAACATGATGGTGGCAGCATCATGCTATGGGGGTGTTTCAGCTGCAGGGACAGGATGACTGGTTGTCATTGAAGGAAAGATGAATGTGGCCAAGTACAGAGATCTCCTGGACGAAAATCTCTTCCAGAGTGCTCTGGACCTCAGACTTGGCAGAAGGTTCGCCTTCCAACAAGACAACCACCCTAAGCACACAGCTAAAATAACAAAGGAGTGGCTTCAGAACAACTCTGACCATTCTTGACAGGCCCAGCGTGAGCCCTGACCTAAACCCAATTGATCATCTCTGGAGAGACCTGAAAATGGCGGTCCACCAATGTTCACCTTCCCACCTGAGGGAACTGGAGAGGATCTGCAAGGAAGAATGGCAGAGGATCCCCGAAAACCGGTGTGAAACACTTCTTGCATCATTCCCAAGAAGCCTCATAGCTGTACTAGCTCAAAAGGGTGCTTCTTTTTTGAATTTACCAAATGGCTGAAATTAAACAGTGAAAAATTTAAAGGGATCTGAATACTTTCAGTATCCACTGTATCCTCGAAATAAGCTTTAAAAAAATAATTATCAACATACCCTTCGACATTCACTTCCAAGCTATCAGTTTTTATCTAAAGCTTGCAGTGATGACTTCATAGTTGGATTGTAATGAGGATGGTAGCAGAGGAAAGGCAGCTTGGCCGCGGCGAAGCCACGCCATCCCTAGCAAAGCCTTTGTTATTTAACCAATTATTTTCTAAAAATAGGTTTGGATGAACCTTTCTAAAACTGCAGCAATGAATTCCCTAAATGTCGGTACTCTGCCCATTTAAGATGCTTAAGTGTAATTATACCACTTATTCATCCTCATCTTGACACTTTCATCCATCATCCATCATTTTAATGCATTTCTGTATCACCTTTAAATGTCAGAACACAGATGTGTCCTAACAAATTGTATAAAGCATTTATTCTAGAATATTCTAGAAAGTGCTCTGGTGGCAGTTCAGCCTGTAGAAAAGAAATCTGGAATTTTCTGCACGGACGTTGAACTAAACTGGACAGAGCTCAAGCCAATCTGACATGCTCAGTGCTTTTAGTTTTCTATTAAGTGACATCGTTCTAAAGTCTAACTCCATGTCACTTGGCTAGAAAAACATCTGAAAGCGTGTCACCAGAAAATGATGAAGACTTGGATATGTTGCAACTACTGTGAGACGGATGTAAACTTTGTCTGAAGACTCAATAAACATTGTGTAATGTATTTATGAAGCACTTTGCCAACCATTGCTTTTTTTTGTGCACCACAGCTGGTTTGTTGTGTTTTCTTTGGCTGTTTTTCTTGGTAGTTGGTATTACAGGAGTTGTTTCATCAGAACAACTCTTTTATACTGTGCCACCCTCTCTGAGGTTTATTTATGGAGCTTTATAAGACCTGTAAGGTTTTTTCTCAAGAATAGTTATCTCACAGTCATAGGATCCTGAAAACAGAGCCACAGTATAAAAGGAGTAGAAACGGGCATGCTCAACCACCGCTTCATTCATTGTCTATAGCACTTCTTGAATGGAGCCGTCCAGTTTCCACCCATTCGTTCCTCATGTGTTTTGTTGTGCATTTCCAGTTTTGAAGACATATTGCTTGAAATTTCCGGTCTTGATTCTTTGATGTCTTCCTTGGTCTACCAGTATGTTTGCCTTTAACAACCTTCCCATGTTGTTTGTATTTGGTCCAGATTTTAGACACAGTTGACTGTGAACAACCAACATCTTTTGCAACATTGCATGATGATTTACCCTCCTTTAAGAGTTTGATAATCCTCTCCTTTGTTTCAATTGACATCTCTCGTGTTGGAGCCATGTATCATGTCAGTCCACTTGGTGCAACAGCTCTCCAAGGTGTGATCACTCCTTTTTAGATGCAGACTAACGAGCAGATCTAATTTGATGCAGGTGTTATTTTGGGGTATAAAAATTTACAGGGTGATTGCATAATTTTTTCCTCAGAATTGAGTGATTCTTCCATAATTGTTCCCCTATGCTTGGTTAAAAAAGTAACCATTACTGACTACCACATTTTTTGTTCTTGATTTCTTTTTAGTGTTTCTTAAAGCCAGAAAGTTGCCATTTGAAATTACTTTAGTTTCGTGCCATGTCTGTGATCTGCTTTTTTTCTACAAAATTAAACAACCGAATGAACATCCTCCAAGGCTGGTGATTTCATAATTTTTGCCAGGGGTTGTATTACCTATTTACACAGTTATAACACAGGGTCCACTATTCACAATAGGTGAGGTCAATGCTCCATTCATTGCGGCTAATGTACATGTGGATTGCTTGAAAAACAGGAGACACTGATATGGAAAACAAATTGCCAAAAAATATACAATAATCATTTTAAAAAAATAACAATTTCAACAGTAGTTCATTTTCTGATGATAAGTCGTGTCGCCACATTCTGGTTTATATTTGGAAAACATGTGAATTGACAGATAACCAAAAACAATCTGGATGGAATGGCTGGAGTGATCAGTAGGTAAATGTGCAAAGGAAATATAACTAAAGATGAATGAACCAGACATCAACTCAGTATATGGACCAATACAAAATAATGTGGAGAGGGATATGAAAAGAGCAGATAGTGGAGATATTTGGTACCAGGTTGGGTTTTGTATGTTCTATGTTTAAATGTTACTCCTGAAAGTTAATTTTATTGGCATGCTTAATCCCATATGACATACTATCCCGTCAAGGTGACCTGGGACTTAATTCCCAGTGACGGGATAGTACGTCATATGCGATCGGCCGCGCTCACGGCCGGGTGTCAGCTGCCTATCGCAGCTGACATCCGGCACTATGTGCCAGGAGCGGTCACGGACCGCCCCCGGCACATTAACCCCCGGCACACTGCGATAAAACATGATCGCAGTGTACCAGCGGTGTACCAGCGGTACAGGGAAGCATCGTGCAGGGAGGGGGCTCCCTGCGTGCTTCCCTGAGACGATCGGTACAAGGCGATGTGCTCACCTTGTACCGAGCGACTCCTCCCTGCAGTCCCCGGATCCAAAATGGCCACGGGGCTGCATCCGGGTACTGCAGGGAGTACTTCCGGGTCCACAGCAGGCGCTGGTAAGCCTGCAGCGCTGTCAGTCAGATCGCTGATCTGGCAGAGTGCTGTGCAAACTGTCAGATCAGCGATCTGTGATGTCCCACCCGGGACAAAGTAAAAAAGTAAATAAAAAAAATTCCACATGTGTAAAAAAAAAAGTAGTTCCTAAATAAAGAAAAAAAAATATTCCCATAAATACATTTCTTTATCTAAAAAAAAAAAATAAAAGTACACATATTTAGTATCGCCGCGTCCGTAACGACCCAACCTATAAAACTGTCCCACTAGTTAACCCCTTCAGTGAAGACCGTAAGAAAAAAAAAAGAGCCAAAAAACAACGCTTTATTATCATACCGCTGAACAAAAACAAGCCGCCATACAGCATCATAAGCAAAACAATAAAAAAGTTATAGTCCTCAGAATAAAGCGATGCCAAAATAATTATTTTTTCTATAAAATAGCTTTTATCGTATAAAAGGGCCAAATCATAAAAAAATGATATAAATGAGATATCGCTGTAATCGTACTGACCCGACGAATAAAACTGCTTTATCAATTTTACCAAACATGGAATGGTATAAACGCCTCCCCCAAAAGAAATTCATGAATAGCTGGTTTTTGCCTCAGAAAAATCGGAATTAAAAGCGATCAAAAACTGTCACGTGTCCGAAAATGTTACCAATAAAAACGTCAACTCGTCCTGCAAAAAACAAGACCTCACATGACTCTGGACCAAAATATGGAAAAATTATAGGTCTCAAAATGTGGAGAGGCAAAAACTTTTTTGCTATAAAAAGCGTCTTTTAGTGTGTGACAGCTGCCAATCATAAAAATCTGATATAAAAAAACGCTATAAAAGTAAATCAAACCCCCTTCATCACCCCCTTAGTTAGGGAAAAAAAATAAAATTAAAAAAAAGTATTTATTTCCATTTTCCCATTAGGGTTAGGGCTAGGGTTAGGGCTAGGGTTGGAGCTAAAGTTAGGGTTAGGGTTGGGGCTAAAATTAGGGTTAGGGTTGGGGCTAAAGTTAGGGTTAAGGTTGGGGCTAAAGTTAGGGTTAGGGTTTGGATTACATTTACGGTTGGGATTAGGGTTAGGGGTGTGTCAGGGTTAGGGGTGTGGTTAGAGTTACCGTTGGGATTAGGGTTAGGGGTGTGTTTGGATTAGGGTTTCAGGTAGAATTGGGGAGTTTCCACTGTTCAGGCACATCAGGGGCTCTCCAAACGCGACATGGCGTCCGATCTCAATTCCAGCCAATTCTGCGTTGAAAAAGTAAAACCGTGCTCCTTCCCTTCCGAGCTCTCCCGTGCGCCCAAACAGGGGTTTACCCCAACATATGGGGTATCAGCGTACTCAGGACAAATTGGACAACAACTTATGGGGTCCAAGTTCTCTTGTTATCCTTGGGAAAATAAAAATTTGGGGAGCTAAAAATCATTTTTGTGGGAAAAAAAAAAGATTTTTTATTTTCACGGCTCTGCGTTGTAAACTGTAGTGAAACACTTGGGGGTTCAAAGTTCTCACAACATATCTAGATAAGTTCCTTGGGAGGTCTAGTTTCCAATATGGGGTCACTTGTGGGGGTTTCTACTGTTTGAGTACATCAGGGGCTCTACAAATGCAACATGACGCCTGCAGACCAATCCATCTAAGTCTGCATTCCAAATGGCGCTCCTTCCCTTCCGAGCTCTGCCATGCGCCCAAACAGTGGTTCCCCCCCCCCACATATGGGGTATCAGCGTACTCAGGACAAATTGGACAACAACTTTTGGGGTCCAATTTATCCTGTTACCCTTGGGAAAATACAAAACTGGGGGCTAATAAATCATTTTTGTGAAAAAAAAAGAATTTTTATTTTCACGGCTCTGCGTTATAAACTGTAGTGAAACACTTGGGGGTTCAAAGCTCTCAAAACACATCTAGATAAGTTCCTTAGGGGGTCTACTTTCCAAAATGGTGTCGCTTTTGGGGGGTTTTAATGTTTAGGCACATCAGGGGCTCTCCAAACGCGACATGGTGTCCCATCTCAATTCCAGTCAATTTTGCATTGAAAAGTCAAACGGCGCTCCTTCCCTTCCGAGCTCTGCCATGCGCACAAACAGTTGTTTACCCCCACATATGGGGTATCAGCGTACCCAGGACAAATTGCACAACAACTTTTAGGGTCCAATTTCTTCTCTTACCCTTGGGAAAATAAAAAATTGGGGGCGAAAAGATCATTTTTGTGAAAAAATATGATTTTTTATTTTTACGGCTCTGCATTATAAACTTCTGTGAAGCACTTGTTGGGTCAAAGTGCTCACCACACATCTAGATAAGTTCCTTAAGGGGTCTACTTTCCAAAATGGTGTCACTTGTGGGGGTTTTAATGTTTAGGCACATCAGGGGCTCTCCAATCGCGACATGGTGTCCCATCTCAATTCCAGTCAATTTTGCATTGAAAAGTCAAACTGCGCTCCTTCCCTTCTGAGCTCTGCCATGCGCCCAAACAGTCGTTTACCTCCACATATGGGGTATCAGCGTACTCAGGACAAATTGCACAACAACTTTTGGGGTCCAATTTCTTCTCTTACCCTTGGGAAAATAAAAAATTGGGGCGAAAAGATCATTTTTGTGAAAAAATATGATTTTTTATTTTTACGGCTCTGCATTATAAACTTCTGTGAAGCACTTGTTGGGTCAAAGTGCTCACCACACATCTAGATAAGTTCCTTAGGGGGTCTACTTTCCAAAATGGTGTCACTTGTAGGGTTTTCAATGTTTACGCACATCAGGGGCTCTCCAAACGCAAAATGGCGTCCAATCTCAATTCCAGTCAATTTTGCATTGAAAAGTAAAATGGCGCTCCTTTCCTTCCGAGCTCTGCCATGCGCCCAAACAGTGGTTTACCCCCATATATGGGGTATCAGCGTACTCAGGGCAAATTGTACAACAACTTTTGGGGTCCATTTTCTCCTGTTACCCTTGGTAAAATAAGACAAATTGGAGCTGAAATAAATTTTGTGTGAAAAAAAGTTAAATGTTCATTTTTATTTAAACATTCCAAAAATTCCTGTGAAACACCTGAAGGGTTAATAAACTTATTGAATGTGGTTTTGAGCACTTTGAGGGGTGCAGTTTTTAGAATGGTGTCACACTTGGGTATTTTCTATCATATAGATCCCTCAAAATGACTTCAAATGAGATGTGGTCCCTAAAATAAATTGGTGTTGTAAAAATGAGAAATTGCTGGTCAACTTTTAACCCTTATAACTCCCTAAGAAAAAAAAATTTTGGTTCCAAAATTGTGCTGATGTAAAGTAGACATGTGGGAAATGTTACTTATTAAGTATTTTGCGTGACATATCTCTGTGATTGATTTAAGGGGATAAAAATTCAAAGTTGGAAAATTGCAAAATTTTCAAAATTTTCGCCAAATTTCCATTTTTTTCATTGAACACATGCGGAATCACTGCATCCTATCCACTGACTGGGTTATGTAAAAAAACTGACCGTCGCATCCAAACATAGACTAAGTGTGAACAGGTGCTGAACCTAGTCACGAACTCGTATACATACAAACAAAAAAGGCAGCACTCTGTAGCGCCATAGCATGCAAATATGAAAATTGAATTGCATTACTGCACTAGAAATATGAAAAATTTAGAAAGTTTAGCGCATAAATTGGCTAATTCATGTGTACCTGGTAGCCACGGTAAGGCATTTCTCTTTTACCAGGACCTAACACTGCCATTCCTCTCTTAAAATAAAATCTTCATCTAAATGGCAACCTAATGTGAGGGTATGTTACCACGTGACGTATTACATCAGGATTTGCTGCGGATTGGATGCTGCGTACAGCCGCAGTGTCTAATCCACTGCGTCCAGATGCTACAGCACAGTGGAGGGGATTTTTTGAAATCTCATCTCCACTATGTGCGCACAGCCGCATCCGGCGGCCCTGCGTTTATGCACATGCGGCGCGTCTTTCTAGACCTCAGCATGTCTGTTTATCTTGTGGAGACGCTCAGTCTCTGCAAGATAAATATCACAGTCCAATGTATAGGAGGCTGTTGTGAAATTGGATTTTGGGCTCCCCCTGTGGCCACTGGTGGAATTGAACTGGTGTGCTTCATCCTCTCTGTTCACCTGTTTCCATCAGGATGTGGGAGTCGCTATTTAGCCTTGCTCCTCTGTCACTTCCATGCCGGTCAACATTGTAATCAGAAGCCTTTCTGTGCATGTTCCTGCTGCTAGACAACTCCCAGCTAAGTTGGACTTGAGTCCTTGTTTGTTTTTGCATTTTGTTCCAGTTCACAGCTGTAGTTTCGTTTCTGTGTCTGGAAAGCTCTTGTGATCTGAAATTGCCACTCTGATGTTATGAGTTAATACTAGAGTCTTAAAGTAATTTCAGGATGGTGTTTTGATAGGGTTTTCAGCTGACCATGAAAGTGCCCTTTCTGTCTTCCTGCTATCTAGTAAGCGGACCTCAATTTTGCTAAACCTATTTTCATACTACTCTTGATACAAAAAGAAAAAGTGGCACTCACCCAGGTCTTGCTCAATAATAGATTGTCCTTTTATTGAAGTTTCACAACGTGACAACCTTTACATGGAGAGGCGGCAGGTAGGAGACAGGGTGCGGGGAGTGAGGAGAGGACTCTCCTCACTCCCCGCACCCTGTCTCCTACCTGCCGCCTCTCCATGTAAAGGTTGTCACGTTGTGAAACTTCAATAAAAGGACAATCTATTATTGAGCAAGACCTGGGTGAGTGCCACTTTTTCTTTTTGTATCAAGACTAGTTATACGCATATTGTTCAGTGGAGCACCGCCTGTTGATTGCTAGCAGCACGATCCAGATAGTCCGCAATAAGTCTGGTCTTCATAAGAAGCGTGGTCGAGCCTGGTGCCGGTTACTTTGTGTTACTTTATATTGCTATTTTCATACTACGTTTGTCATTTCATCTAAAATCACCGCCAATATTTGTGGGGGCCTCTGTCTGCCTTTCGGGGAAATTTCTCTAGAGGTGAGCCAGGACTATATTTTCCTCTGCCAGGATTAGTTAGTCCTCCGGCCGGCGCTGGGCGTCTAGGGATAAAACGCAGGATACGCTACCCGGCTACTGTTAGTTGTGCGGCAGGTTTAGTTCATGGTCAGTTTAGTTTCCATCCTTCCAAGAGCTAGTTCTTATGTTTGCTGGGCTATGTTCTCTTGCCATTGAGAACCATAACAGTTTGACCGGCCAAAAAAGGGTTAAATTAATTGACAGAGAAAGGAGAGAAAAGAGAAGTCTGCTGAAGATTTTTTTTTTTTTTTTTTTTTTCCTCAGTTCTGAGTGTGCTTGTAATTGAATCTCTTGCAAGTCTGCCTATATTGCAGCCTTTCTCTCTCTCTCTCCTTCTAATCCTGGAATGGCTCTGTGTTCACCTGTTTAAAATGGATATTCAGAGTTTAGCTGCAGGTTTGAATAATCTCACCACGAAAGTTCAAAATTTACAAGATTTTGTTGTTCATGTTCCTATATCTGAACCTAGAATTCCTTTGCCTGAATTTTTCTCGGGGAATAGATCTTGCTTTCAAAATTTCAAAAATAATTGCAAGTTGTTTTTGTCCCTGAAATCTCGCTCTGCTGGAGATCCTGCTCAGCAGGTCAGGATTGTGATTTCCTTGCTCCGGGGCGACCCTCAGGATTGGGCTTTTGCATTGGCTCCAGGGGATCCTGCGTTGCTCAATGTGGATGCGTTTTTTCTGGCCTTGGGGTTGCTTTATGAGGAACCTCAGTTAGAACTTCAGGCGGAAAAGGCCTTGATGTCCCTATCTCAGGGGCAAGACGAAGCTGAAATATACTGCCAGAAATTCCGTAAATGGGCTGTGCTTACTCAGTGGAATGAGTGCGCCCTGGCGGCGAATTTCAGAGAGGGTCTCTCTGATGCCATTAAGGATGTTATGGTGGGGTTCCCTGTGCCTGCGGGTCTGAATGAGTCCATGACAATGGCTATCCAGATCGATAGGCGTCTGCGGGAGCGCAAACCTGTGCACCATTTGGCGGTGTCTACTGAGAAGACGCCAGAGAATATGCAATGTGATAGAATTCTGTCCAGAAGTGAACGGCAGAATTTTAGACGAAAAAATGGGTTGTGCTTCTATTGCGGTGATTCAACTCATGTTATATCAGCATGCTCTAAGCGGACTAAGAAGCTTGATAAGTCTGTTTCAATTGGCACTTTACAGTCTAAGTTTATTCTTTCTGTGACCCTGATTTGTTCTTTATCATCTATTACCGCGGATGCCTATGTCGACTCTGGCGCCGCTTTGAGTCTTATGGATTGGTCCTTTGCCAAACGCTGTGGGTATGATTTGGAGCCTCTTGAAACTCCTATACCCCTGAAGGGGATTGACTCCACCCCATTGGCTAGCAATAAACCACAATACTGGACACAAGTAACTATGCGGATTAATCCGGATCACCAGGAGATTATTCGCTTTCTTGTGCTGTATAACCTACATGATGTGTTGGTGCTTGGATTGCCATGGCTGCAATCTCATAACCCAGTCCTTGACTGGAAAGCTATGTCTGTGTTAAGCTGGGGATGTAAGGGGACGCATGGGGACGTACCTGTGGTTTCCATTTCATCATCTATTCCCTCTGAGATTCCTGAATTCTTGACTGAATATCGTGACGTTTTTGAAGAACCTAAGCTTGGTTCATTACCTCCGCACCGGGAGTGCGATTGTGCCATAGATTTGATTCCGGGTAGTAAATACCCTAAGGGTCGTTTATTTAATCTGTCTGTGCCTGAGCATGCTGCTATGCGAGAATATATAAAGGAGTCCTTGGAAAAGGGACATATTCGTCCTTCGTCATCTCCCTTAGGAGCCGGTTTTTTCTTTGTGGCTAAGAAAGATGGCTCTTTGAGGCCGTGCATTGATTATCGGCTTTTGAATAAAATCACGGTTAAATATCAATATCCGTTGCCACTGCTGACTGATTTGTTTGCTCGCATAAAGGGGGCCAAGTGGTTCTCTAAGATAGATCTCCGTGGGGCGTATAATTTGGTGCGAATTAAGCAGGGGGATGAGTGGAAAACCGCATTTAATACGCCCGAGGGCCACTTTGAGTATTTGGTGATGCCTTTTGGTCTTTCAAATGCCCCTTCAGTCTTTCAGTCCTTTATGCATGATATTTTCCGTGATTATTTGGATAAATTTATGATTGTGTATCTGGATGATATTTTGATTTTTTCGGATGACTGGGACTCTCATGTCCAGCAGGTCAGGAGGGTTTTTCAGGTTTTGCGGTCTAATTCCTTGTGTGTGAAGGGTTCTAAGTGCGTTTTTGGGGTTCAAAAGATTTCCTTTTTGGGATATATTTTTTCCCCCTCTTCCATCAAGATGGATCCTGTCAAGGTTCAGGCTATTTGTGATTGGACGCAACCCTCTTTTCTTAAGAGTCTTCAGAAATTTTTGGGCTTTGCTAACTTTTATCGTCGATTTATTGCTGGTTTTTCCGATGTTGTTAAGCCATTGACTGATTTGACTAAGAAGGGTGCTGATGTTGCTGATTGGTCCCCTGCTGCTGTGGAGGCCTTTCGGGAGCTTAAGCGCCGCTTTTCTTCCGCCCCTGTGTTGCGTCAGCCTGATGTTGCTCTTCCTTTTCAGGTTGAGGTCGACGCTTCTGAAATCGGAGCTGGGGCGGTTTTGTCGCAGAGAAGTTCCGATTGCTCCGTGATGAGACCTTGTGCTTTTTTCTCGCGTAAATTTTCGCCCGCCGAGCGGAATTATGATGTTGGGAATCGGGAGCTTTTGGCCATGAAGTGGGCTTTTGAGGAGTGGCGTCATTGGCTTGAGGGGGCTAGACATCAGGTGGTGGTATTGACTGACCACAAAAATCTAATTTATCTTGAGTCCGCCAGACGCCTGAATCCTAGACAGGCGCGCTGGTCGTTGTTTTTCTCTCGGTTTGATTTTGTGGTGTCCTACCTGCCGGGTTCTAAGAATGTTAAGGCGGATGCCCTTTCTAGGAGTTTTGAGCCTGACTCCCCTGGTAATTCTGAACCTACAGGTATCCTTAAGGATGGAGTGATATTGTCTGCCGTTTCTCCAGACCTGCGGCGGGCCTTGCAGGAGTTTCAGGCGGATAGACCTGATCGTTGCCCACCTGGTAGACTGTTTGTTCCTGATGATTGGACCAGTAAAGTCATTTCTGAGGTTCATTCTTCTGCGTTGGCAGGTCATCCTGGAATCTTTGGTACCAGGGATTTGGTGGCAAGGTCCTTCTGGTGGCCTTCCCTGTCTCGAGATGTGCGAGGCTTCGTGCAGTCTTGTGATGTTTGCGCTCGGGCCAAGCCTTGTTGTTCTCGGGCTAGTGGATTGTTGTTGCCCTTGCCTATCCCGAAGAGGCCCTGGATGCACATCTCGATGGATTTTATTTCGGATCTTCCTGTTTCTCAGAAGATGTCTGTCATCTGGGTGGTGTGTGATCGTTTCTCTAAGATGGTCCATTTGGTTCCCTGTTGTGAAATTGGATTTTGGGCTCCCCCGGTGGCCACTGGTGGAATTGAACTGGTGTGCATCATCCCCTCTGTTCACCTGTTTCCATCAGGATGTGGGAGTCGCTATTTAACCTTGCTCCTCTGTCACTTCCATGCCGGTCAACATTGTAATCAGAAGCCTTTCTGTGCATGTTCCTGCTGCTAGACAACTCCCAGCTAAGTTGGACTTTAGTCCTCGTTTGTTTTTGCATTTTGTTCCAGTTCACTGCTGTAGTTTCGTTTCTGTGTCTGGAAAGCTCTTGTGATCTGAAATTGCCACTCTGATGTTATGAGTTAATACTAGAGTCTTAAAGTAATTTCAGGATGGTATTTTGATAGGGTTTTCAGCTGACCATGAAAGTGCCCTTTCTGTCTTCCTGCTATCTAGTAAGCGGACCTCAATTTTGCTAAACCTATTTTCATACTACGTTTGTCATTTCATCTAAAATCACCGCCAATATATGTGGGGGCCTCTGTCTGCCTATCGGGGAAACTTCTCTAGAGGTGAGCCAGGACTATATTTTCCTCTGCCAGGATTAGTTAGTCCTCCGGCCGGCGCTGGGCGTCTAGGGATAAAAAACGTAGGCAACGCTACCCGGCTACTGTTAGTTGTGCGGCAGGTTTAGTTCATGGTCAGTTTAGTTTCCATCCTTCCAAGAGCTAGTACTTATGTTTGCTGGGCTATGTTCTCTTGCCATTGAGAACCATAACAGTTTGACCGGCCAAAAAAGGGTTAAATTAATTGACAGAGAAAGGAGAGAAAAGAGAAGTCTGCTGAAGATTTTTTTTTTTTTTTTTTTTTCCCCTTCCCTTCAGTTCTGAGTGTGCTTGTAATTGAATCTCTTGCAAGTCTGCCTATATTGCAGCCTTTCTCTCTCTCTCTCTCCTTCTAATCCTGGAATGGCTCTGTGTTCACCTGTTTAAAATGGATATTCAGAGTTTAGCTGCAGGTTTGAATAATCTCACCACGAAAGTTCAAAATTTACAAGATTTTGTTGTTCATGTTCCTATATCTGAACCTAGAATTCCTTTGCCTGAATTTTTCTCGGGGAATAGATCTTGCTTTCAAAATTTCAAAAATAATTGCAAGTTGTTTTTGTCCCTGAAATCTCGCTCTGCTGGAGATCCTGCTCAGCAGGTCAGGATTGTGATTTCCTTGCTCCGGGGCGACCCTCAGGATTGGGCTTTTGCATTGGCTCCAGGGGATCCTGCGTTGCTCAATGTGGATGCGTTTTTTCTGGCCTTGGGGTTGCTTTATGAGGAACCTCAGTTAGAGCTTCAGGCGGAAAAGGCCTTGATGTCCCTATCTCAGGGGCAAGACGAAGCTGAAATATACTGCCAGAAATTCCGTAAATGGGCTGTGCTTACTCAGTGGAATGAGTGCGCCCTGGCGGCGAATTTCAGAGAGGGTCTCTCTGATGCCATTAAGGATGTTATGGTGGGGTTCCCTGTGCCTGCGGGTCTGAATGAGTCCATGACAATGGCTATCCAGATCGATAGGCGTCTGCGGGAGCGCAAACCTGTGCACCATTTGGCGGTGTCTACTGAGAAGACGCCAGAGAATATGCAATGTGATAGAATTCTGTCCAGAAGTGAACGGCAGAATTTTAGACGAAAAAATGGGTTGTGCTTCTATTGCGGTGATTCAACTCATGTTATATCAGCATGCTCTAAGCGTACTAAGAAGCTTGATAAGTCTGTTTCAATTGGCACTTTACAGTCTAAGTTTATTCTATCTGTGACCCTGATTTGTTCTTTATCATCTATTACCGCGGATGCCTATGTCGACTCTGGCGCCGCTTTGAGTCTTATGGATTGGTCCTTTGCCAAACGCTGTGGGTATGATTTGGAGCCTCTTGAAACTCCTATACCTCTGAAGGGGATTGACTCCACCCCATTGGCTAGTAATAAACCACAATACTGGACACAAGTAACTATGCGGATTAATCCGGATCATCAGGAGATTATTCGCTTTCTTGTGCTGTATAACCTACATGATGTGTTGGTGCTTGGATTGCCATGGCTGCAATCTCATAACCCAGTCCTTGACTGGAAAGCTATGTCTGTGTTAAGCTGGGGATGTAAGGGGAAGCATGGGGACGTACCTGTGGTTTCCATTTCATCATCTATTCCCTCTGAGATTCCTGAATTCTTGACTGAATATCGTGACGTTTTTGAAGAACCTAAGCTTGGTTCATTACCTCCGCACCGGGAGTGCAATTGTGCCATAGATTTGATTCCGGGTAGTAAATACCCTAAGGGTCGTTTATTTAATCTGTCTGTGCCTGAACATGCTGCTATGCGAGAATATATAAAGGAGTCCTTGGAAAAGGGACATATTCGTCCTTCGTCATCTCCCTTAGGAGCCGGTTTTTTCTTAGTGGCTAAGAAAGATGGCTCTTTGAGACCGTGTATTGATTATCGGCTTTTGAATAAAATCACGGTTAAATATCAATATCCGTTGCCACTGCTGACTGATTTGTTTGCTCGCATTAAGGGGGCCAAGTGGTTCTCTAAGATAGATCTCCGTGGGGCGTATAATTTGGTGCGAATTAAGCAGGGGGATGAGTGGAAGATCGCATTTAATACGCCCGAGGGCCACTTTGAGTATTTGGTGATGCCTTTTGGTCTTTCAAATGCCCCTTCAGTCTTTCAGTCCTTTATGCATGACATTTTCCGTGATTATTTGGATAAATTTATGATTGTGTATCTGGATGATATTTTGATTTTTTCGGATGACTGGGACTCTCATGTCCAGCAGGTCAGGAGGGTTTTTCAGGTTTTGCGGTCTAATTCCTTGTGTGTGAAGGGTTCTAAGTGCGTTTTTGGGGTTCAAAAGATTTCCTTTTTGGGATATATTTTTTCCCCCTCTTCCATCGAGATGGATCCTGTCAAGGTTCAGGCTATTTGTGATTGGACGCAACCCTCTTCTCTTAAGAGTCTTCAGAAATTTTTGGGCTTTGCTAACTTTTATCGTCGATTTATTGCTGGTTTTTCTGATGTTGTTAAACCATTGACTGATTTGACTAAGAAGGGTGCTGATGTTGCTGATTGGTCCCCTGCTGCTGTGGAGGCCTTTCGGGAGCTTAAGCGCCGCTTTTCTTCCGCCCCTGTGTTGCGTCAGCCTGATGTTGCTCTTCCTTTTCAGGTTGAGGTCGACGCTTCTGAAATCGGAGCTGGGGCAGTTTTGTCGCAGAGAAGTTCCGATTGTTCCGTGATGAGACCTTGTGCCTTTTTCTCGCGTAAATTTTCGCCCGCCGAGCGGAATTATGATGTTGGGAATCGGGAGCTTTTGGCCATGAAGTGGGCTTTTGAGGAGTGGCGTCATTGGCTTGAGGGGGCTAGACATCAGGTGGTGGTATTGACTGACCACAAAAATCTAATTTATCTTGAGTCCGCCAGACGCCTGAATCCTAGACAGGCGCGCTGGTCGTTGTTTTTCTCTCGGTTTGATTTTGTGGTGTCCTACCTGCCGGGTTCTAAGAATGTTAAGGCGGATGCCCTTTCTAGGAGTTTTGAGCCTGACTCCCCTGGTAACTCTGAACCTACAGGTATCCTTAAGGATGGAGTGATATTGTCTGCCGTTTCTCCAGACCTGCGGCGGGCCTTGCAGGAGTTTCAGGCGGATAGACCTGATCGTTGCCCACCTGGTAGACTGTTTGTTCCTGATGATTGGACCAGTAAAGTCATTTCTGAGGTTCATTCTTCTGCGTTGACAGGTCATCCTGGAATCTTTGGTACCAGGGATTTGGTGGCAAGGTCCTTCTGGTGGCCTTCCCTGTCTCGAGATGTGCGAGGCTTTGTGCAGTCTTGTGACGTTTGTGCTCGGGCCAAGCCTTGTTGTTCTCGGGCTAGTGGATTGTTGTTGCCCTTGCCTATCCCGAAGAGGCCCTGGACGCACATCTCGATGGATTTTATTTCGGATCTTCCTGTTTCTCAGAAGATGTCTGTCATCTGGGTGGTGTGTGACCGTTTCTCTAAGATGGTCCATTTGGTTCCCCTGCCTAAGTTGCCTTCTTCTTCCGAGTTGGTTCCTCTGTTTTTTCAAAATGTGGTCCGTTTGCATGGTATTCCGGAGAATATCGTTTCTGACAGAGGAACCCAATTCGTGTCTAGATTTTGGCGAGCATTCTGTGCTAGGATGGGCATAGATTTGTCTTTCTCGTCTGCTTTCCATCCTCAGACTAATGGCCAGACCGAGCGGACGAATCAGACCTTGGAGACATATTTGAGGTGTTTTGTGTCTGCAGATCAGGATGATTGGGTTGCTTTTTTGCCTTTAGCGGAGTTTGCCCTCAATAATCGGGCCAGCTCTGCCACCTTGGTGTCTCCTTTTTTCTGTAATTCGGGGTTTCATCCTCGATTTTCTTCTGGTCAGGTGGAATCTTCGGATTGTCCTGGAGTGGATGCTGTGGTGGAGAGGTTGCATCGGATTTGGGGGCAGGTAGTGGACAATTTGAAGTTGTCCCAGGAGAAGACTCAGCTTTTTGCCAACCGCCGGCGTCGGGTTGGTCCTCGGCTTTGTGTTGGGGACTTGGTGTGGTTGTCTTCTCGTTTTGTCCCTATGAGGGTTTCTTCTCCTAAGTTTAAGCCTCGGTTCATCGGCCCGTACAAGATATTGGAGATTCTTAACCCTGTGTCCTTCCGTTTGGACCTCCCTGCATCTTTTTCTATTCATAATGTTTTTCATCGGTCATTGTTGCGCAGGTATGAGGTACCGGTTGTGCCTTCCGTTGAGCCTCCTGCTCCGGTGTTGGTTGAGGGCGAGTTGGAGTACGTTGTGGAAAAAATCTTGGACTCCCGTGTTTCCAGACGGAAACTCCAGTATCTGGTCAAATGGAAGGGATACGGTCAGGAGGATAATTCTTGGGTGACTGCCTCTGATGTTCATGCCTCCGATCTGGTCCGTGCCTTTCATAGGGCTCATCCTGATCGCCCTGGTGGTTCTGGTGAGGGTTCGGTGCCCCCTCCTTGAGGGGGGGTACTGTTGTGAAATTGGATTTTGGGCTCCCCCGGTGGCCACTGGTGGAATTGAACTGGTGTGCATCATCCCCTCTGTTCACCTGTTTCCATCAGGATGTGGGAGTCGCTATTTAACCTTGCTCCTCTGTCACTTCCATGCCGGACAACATTGTAATCAGAAGCCTTTCTGTGCATGTTCCTGCTGCTAGACAACTCCCAGCTAAGTTGGACTTTAGTCCTCGTTTGTTTTTGCATTTTGTTCCAGTTCACTGCTGTAGTTTCGTTTCTGTGTCTGGAAAGCTCTTGTGATCTGAAATTGCCACTCTGATGTTATGAGTTAATACTAGAGTCTTAAAGTAATTTCAGGATGGTATTTTGATAGGGTTTTCAGCTGACCATGAAAGTGCCCTTTCTGTCTTCCTGCTATCTAGTAAGCGGACCTCAATTTTGCTAAACCTATTTTCATACTACGTTTGTCATTTCATCTAAAATCACCGCCAATATATGTGGGGGCCTCTGTCTGCCTATCGGGGAAACTTCTCTAGAGGTGAGCCAGGACTATATTTTCCTCTGCCAGGATTAGTTAGTCCTCCGGCCGGCGCTGGGCGTCTAGGGATAAAAAACGTAGGCAACGCTACCCGGCTACTGTTAGTTGTGCGGCAGGTTTAGTTCATGGTCAGTTTAGTTTCCATCCTTCCAAGAGCTAGTACTTATGTTTGCTGGGCTATGTTCTCTTGCCATTGAGAACCATAACAGTTCCCCTGCCTAAGTTGCCTTCTTCTTCCGAGTTGGTTCCTCTGTTTTTTCAAAATGTGGTCCGTTTGCATGGTATTCCGGAGAATATCGTTTCTGACAGAGGTACCCAATTCGTGTCTAGATTTTGGCGAGCATTCTGTGCTAGGATGGGCATAGATTTGTCTTTCTCGTCTGCTTTCCATCCTCAGACTAATGGCCAGACCGAGCGGACGAATCAGACCTTGGAGACATATTTGAGGTGTTTTGTGTCTGCAGATCAGGATGATTGGGTTGCTTTTTTGCCTTTAGCGGAGTTTGCCCTCAATAATCGGGCCAGCTCTGCCACCTTGGTGTCTCCCTTTTTCTGTAATTCGGGGTTTCATCCTCGATTTTCTTCTGGTCAGGTGGAATCTTCGGATTGTCCTGGAGTGGATGCTGTGGTGGAGAGGTTGCATCAGATTTGGGGGCAGGTAGTGGACAATTTGAAGTTGTCCCAGGAGAAGACTCAGCTTTTTGCCAACCGCCGGCGTCGGGTTGGTCCTCGGCTTTGTGTTGGGGACTTGGTGTGGTTGTCTTCTCGTTTTGTCCCTATGAGGGTTTCTTCTCCCAAGTTTAAGCCTCGGTTCATCGGCCCGTACAAGATATTTGAGATTCTTAACCCTGTGTCCTTCCGTTTGGACCTCCCTGCATCTTTTTCTATTCATAATGTTTTTCATCGGTCATTATTGCGCAGGTATGAGGTACCGGTTGTGCCTTCCGTTGGGCCTCCTGCTCCGGTGTTGGTTGAGGGCGAGTTGGAGTACGTTGTGGAAAAAATCTTGGACTCCCGTGTTTCCAGACGGAAACTCCAGTATCTGGTCAAATGGAAGGGATACGGTCAGGAGGATAATTCTTGGGTGACTGCCTCTGATGTTCATGCCTCCGATTTGGTCCGTGCCTTTCATAGGGCTCATCCTGATCGCCCTGGTGGTTCTGGTGAGGGTTCGGTGCCCCCTCCTTGAGGGGGGGGTACTGTTGTGAAATTGGATTTTGGGCTCCCCCTGTGGCCACTGGTGGAATTGAACTGGTGTGCTTCATCCTCTCTGTTCACCTGTTTCCATCAGGATGTGGGAGTCGCTATTTAGCCTTGCTCCTCTGTCACTTCCATGCCGGTCAACATTGTAATCAGAAGCCTTTCTGTGCATGTTCCTGCCGCTAGACAACTCCCAGCTAAGTTGGACTTGAGTCCTTGTTTGTTTTTGCATTTTGTTCCAGTTCACAGCTGTAGTTTCGTTTCTGTGTCTGGAAAGCTCTTGTGATCTGAAATTGCCACTCTGATGTTATGAGTTAATACTAGAGTCTTAAAGTAATTTCAGGATGGTGTTTTGATAGGGTTTTCAGCTGACCATGAAAGTGCCCTTTCTGTCTTCCTGCTATCTAGTAAGCGGACCTCAATTTTGCTAAACCTATTTTCATACTACGTTTGTCATTTCATCTAAAATCACCGCCAATATTTGTGGGGGCCTCTGTCTGCCTTTCGGGGAAATTTCTCTAGAGGTGAGCCAGGACTATATTTTCCTCTGCCAGGATTAGTTAGTCCTCCGGCCGGCGCTGGGCGTCTAGGGATAAAACGCAGGCTACGCTACCCGGCTACTGTTAGTTGTGCGGCAGGTTTAGTTCATGGTCAGTTTAGTTTCCATCCTTCCAAGAGCTAGTTCTTATGTTTGCTGGGCTATGTTCTCTTGCCATTGAGAACCATAACAGGAGGCGGTGATTCTGCATGGTTCAATGAGCACATGCGGAATCACCACTCGTTCAAAAGCCGACAGCTCTTTGGATGGAGCTGCGTCCAAAGCGCTGTCAATATGGACGGTGGAAACATACCCTAAAGCAGACATGGGCAAACTACAGGCCATGTCCGGCCCTTTGGCTGTTCCTATCTGGCCTATGAACCGGGACAATCTAAGGACTGGAAATACTGGTGTACGGCACCACATTGCCACCATTTGTGGATGCAGATACTGTTAAACAGAATGATGGGACAGGGACCTATGTGCTCTGTTTTCCTCCATTCAGTCTGTGCATCGTAGTTGCAACACATTAGAGTTGATGATGTCACTAGGTCACATCGGCTGTGTGGAGCCTCTCTCCACACGCTACACAGAGCGGATAACAAGGCAAAGTGAATGTCTTATTTAATTTTTTCTTAATTGTCAGAATTTGTGTGGAAGCGATTATACTTTGTGTTGAATGTGGGGGGATCAGTGTACATCATACTGTTTGTGGAGGAATGTACTATGGGTCATTGATACTACATGAAGGAGCTGATGGGGCATCATACTGTGTGGGGGTGGCAACTGGGGCTTCAAACTGTGTGTGGGGGGACATTAGTGGCATGATACTTTGTGTTTGGGTGGCAGTGGGGGAATCATGCAGCAGTATGATTTCCCCACTGCCAGTGGGGAAGCTTTGGAGGCTGCTATACTATATGGCGGGAGAGGGTGGGGCTGTAGGGCCTATTATACTGTCTGTTGGCCAGCAGTGGGGTCATCAACTGTGTAGGGGTATCGTGTGGGAAGCTGTGGAAGCCATTATACTTTTATGTGTGGAGAAGCTGTGTCTGTATCATGCTCTGTGTGAGGAAGCTTTGGGGTCCATTGTGTGTGTGCAGATGGGGGAACATTATACAGTTTACTTGTAAGGGTACCATACTGAGTGTGGGGACATCATCTTGGGTGGGTGGAGCTTGATCAAGGTTCATCTGAATGACAGGAGCATATGATTATACAAAGCAGTAAATATATAGATATATAGATAGTTAACCCACTTAATTGTAATTGATAAGCAATGAAAATTAATATGATAATGTTGACCAAAATGAAGATTAGTATGCTGGATCAGCCCTCCACAACAGTCATAGTAACTCATGCAGCTCTTTAGGAAAATTAATTGCCCACCCGTGCTATAAAGGGACAGTCAACCCTCATTAAAATCGACATTTTACAGTAGACCTAAGATGTTGTATAAGGACATGCTAACAACATGAATCAATGGTCTTCTTGCTGAACCTGTTCTCTTTATTAGCAGGGACAACTCAGTAAGAAGCCAGGGAAATTCAAGATCTGTTTCAGAGCAAACAGCTAGAACTGAATGCCTCAATGTTCCTGTCAGACATAATAAAGTATACGGCTTTACACTACGTGGACAGCAATTAGTCATACTTGTCTTATGCCGTACTAGGACAAGTCAGATACAGAATGAGCAGCTAGGAAAACTTTCAGCGCAGGTTCTGAGATGTTTGTGTAGTCTCCTAGGTTGTATGAGAGGCCCGGTTACTCTTTTATGGTAGAAATCTATAATCCCTGCAGCAACCAGCATCGTAGATGTCTGATCTCAAAATCTGATTGTGTATGCAGTATCTCACAAAAGTAATTACATGCACACATTTTGTAAATATTGTATTCTATCTTTTCATGGGGCAACACTGAAGATATGACACTTTGATACAATGTAAAGTAGTCAATGTACAGCTTGTATAACAGTGTAAATTTGGCGTGCCCTCTAATAACATACAGCCATTAATGTCTTAACCTCTGGCAACAAAAGTGAGTGCATCCCTAAGTGAAAATGGCCAAATCGTGCCCAAAGTGTCAATATTTTATGTGGCCACCATTATTTTCAAATCCTGCCTTAAAAGGAACTTGTCACCAGGTTTGACCGATACGAGTTACAAGCCATCACTTTTCAGGGCTGATATACAGCATTCTATAATGCTGTAGATAAGCCCCCGATGCGACTGGCAAGTGAAGAAAAATAACTTTAATTATACTCAGCTTGAGGGGGTCCGGTCCGATGGGTGTATCGCAGGTCCTGGTCCAACGCCTCCCAACTTCTTGCGATGCCGCACATATCTGACCTGACCTGTTGAGGGCAGAGCACAGTACCGCATTGCGCAGGTGCTGATCCTCTTTGACCTTTCCCGGCGTCTGCGCACTGCGGTACTTTGCTCTGCTCTCAACAGGGCAGATAAGTATGCCTGCCCAGGAGCACGATGCCAGGGAGCTTGTGAAGCAAGCAGGAGGCATCGTAAGAAGATGGGAGGTGCCGGACCAGGACCTGCGACACCCAACGGACCCGACTGCCCCCAGGTGAGTATAATAAAAGCTCTTTTTCTTCACTTGCAGGTCGGACCGGGGGCTTATCTACAGTATTATAGAATGATGTAGATAAGCCCTGAAAGGCGGTGGCCGTGTCGGGTATCGGCCAAACCTGGTGACAGGTTCCCTTTAACTCTCTTGAGTATGGAGTTCATTAGCGCTTCACTGGTTGCCACTTGAATCCTCTTCCATGATGACATCACTGAACTGGTGGATGTTGGAGACCTTGTGCTCCACCTTCTGTTTCAGGATGCTCCACAGATGCTCAATATGGTTTTGGTCTGGAGACATGCATGGCCAGTCCAGCCAACTTTACATTGTATCAAACTGTCATATCTTCAGTTTTGTCCCATTAAAAGATATAATAAAATATTTACAAAAATGTGATGGGGTGTACTCACTTTTGTGATCTACTGTAGCTATCTGTTCAAGTGGTTATAAAAGTAGAATCTATTCAGATTCTGACTACACAAATGTTGATCACCTGGTGCATGTTTTCCCAAGCTTGCATGCCTCATTTCCCTCTCCCTGTGGCTCCCAGAATATCTGTGACGACAGATACATGTAGTGGTTGTAGGGTCTGGTGGAGAATCACTGCACTGATATCAGACCGACAAGCACAAGTATCTGCAGCCGCTACTTGTCATTCTCAGTAACATGGGAGAGGAAGTCAGCTGTGTCACAAGGAGTGAACCCTGCTTCTCCAAAACCAAAGCTACTTGCTAGTCTTTGTGCAAATGAATTTTTTTCTTACGGCTAATACTTGATTAAAACAAAACAACTTATAAAGAAGCAGTGACTGCATGTTACCAAGTGAAGACAAAAACAAGTAAGGAGGATGTGCAGTTTACTGCCCCATACTAATAACATGATTGATCTAATTAAAGGGAATCTGTCACCAGGCTTGACCGATATGAGATACGGCCACCACCTTTCAGGCCTGATATACAGCATTCTAATATGCTGTTTTTCTGCCCCCAACCCGACCTGCAAGACAAGAAATCCAACTTTTATCATACTCACCTGCAGGGCTGTCCGGTCTTAGGTGTCTTGGGTCCTGGTCTGGCACCTCCCTTCTTGTGATGTCGTCACCTTCCTTCTTGCTTCGTGTGGATGATTCCTCCTTCCTCATTCAGGCCTCTTTCACACGTCCAGATAATTCCGGTACCGGAGAAATCGGTACCGGAGTTATCCGTGTCCGTGTGCTCACGTGGCACATCAGTGTGGCACACGTGCGGCATCCGTGTGCCGCCTGAGGACCATACGGCCCGTGCAGGAGAGACAGCGCTACAGTAAGCGCTGTCCCCCCCCCCCCGCTGTGGTGCTGAAGGCGGCATTCATCTCTTCTCCCCGCAGGAGAGAAGAGATAAATGATCAAGTTTTTTTTTCTTTTTTGTTTAAAATAAAGCTGCATGTGACCCCCACCTCCCACCCCCAGTGCGCCGCTCGGCCTCTTGCAGAAGAAATACTCACCCGGCCAGCTCCCGCGATGTCTCCTCTCTCCTCCCAGCGCTGGCAGCCTCTACTGTGTGAGCGGTCACGTGGTACCGCTCATTACAGTGAGGAATATGCGCTGTCTCTCCTGCGGGCGGTACGTGCACACGGAGGAGAGTGCACACTGTTCTCCGTGTGCACGTGTGCAGGACGTATTGCAGTACGTGCTGCCGGAGATAAGCGGACATGTCTCCGTGTTTTGCACACGGACACACGGTCCGTGAAAACACGGAGACATGTGCATAGACCCATTTATTTGAATGGGTCTACGTGTGTCAGTGTCTCCGGTATGTGAGAAAACTGTCACTACACGTACCGGAGACACTGACGTGTGAAAGAGGCCTCACACAGAGTCCCCGGCATCTAGATCCCGCGCAGGCGTACTTCTCTGCCCTGGCTAGGGCAGAGTAAAGTACGGCAGTGTGCATGTTCGGGTGCCCTTTGACTTTTCCCGGCACCTGCACACTGCAGTAATTTTCTCTACTCTCATCAGGGCAGATAAGTACACCTGCACTGGAGCGTGATGCCGGGTAGATGGTGTGGATGACATAGGAACGCGTCATCCACACAAAGCAAGAAGGAGGATTGCATCACAAGAAGAAGGGAGGCGCCAAACCAAGACCAGCGACACCCCTCGGACTGGATGACCCGCAGGTGAGACTGTGCGAGACTCGTACCCACGGCCAAGAATTGAGGAGTCCTTATCCACTCTGGGTAAAGCGAGGCGCCAAACCAAGACCAGCGACAAGAAGTTTTTCTTGTCTTGCAGGCTACATTGGGGGTATATACACAGCATTAGAGAGTGCTGTATATCAGGCCTGAAAGGTGGTGGTCCTATCTCATATCAGTCACACCTGGTGACAGGTTTGCTGTAAAGGAGATAGATGCTGTGACGTTGTAAGAAGGAGAACCAGGCCGTGGGTACCTGTCCTATGCCGGGTCCAGAGCTATCAGGGCTGTCTACTTTGTTGTCTGGGGGAAAGCGTAAAAGACCGGACAGACCATTGCACTCAGAAATAGGGGGTAAGGCTAAGTGGCAACAGCCACACTGCACATGGAAGCAGTAAGTCTTGGCGGGAACAGGCAGCGAGCAGGACGTAGAGAGAGAAGCGCTCCAGCCTTTGAGCACCGAGGCTGCGCCAGCCCGCGTTTGTGTACCCTCAACGTGACCAGTGGGTAATGCAGAGAGAGAAGTGCAGCACACCTGGTTACAGAGAGAGTGAGGTGCCGTATGCTTCGTGACCGTGAGTACTGCTCCCATGCCGCAAAGAGAGAACCGGCTATTGGACAGACGTTTGCAGCCCATCTTAAAATCAGATGCCTTCCCTCCTACAGGGGGCCTTGATCGTGCTGCGGCCTTGTTTGCTCCGGCTGCATATGTTCATGGACTAGGGGCTCAGCAAAAGGTACCGGAGACCGACCGCTGCCACCAGAAGACGGATTGCCATTACCAGCTGAATTTCCTTGGACCAACACTGTGCCAGCTGTAGATGGTGCTACCCACCCCAAGTGGTACCTGCATTCTGAAGAACTTCTGACATAAGTGCACCACCGAACTTCTGCCACTTTATTTACCCTGCATATTTTTCACAATTGAACTGCCATTCCCGTTTAATCCTTAACCTCCCTGCGAGGAGTCAACCCCTTGTTAAAATTAAAACTGTTAAATCTGTTAACCCTTGCTCTGCCTTCTGTCTGTCACTGCATCCGCAACCTGCTTTCACTTGGCATAGTCCCCAGGATGCAGTCTACAGGCTCAGAAGAGACAGACCAGGCGACTCTGGGTACCCCAAGGGCCAATATACCGTTGGGAGCCATGCTGGGCAACCTCCCAAAGTTCACAGGGAGCAACACTTTATTATGGGACTGGAGTGAGCGGGTCAAGGGCATGTTGAGGATGCATCTTATGACCCCCGCGATGCAAGCAGAAATTGCCATGATGGCTCTGGACAGAGAAGCGAGGTGCTCCGTCTATTCCGGCCTCCACATGAGTGAACCACCTTTACCAAGGTGCTACAAATTTTAGAGGAAATGCACGGGGACCTTACGGATGGTGGGGAATTATGCATGCGCTTGTTTAGTCGTGTCCAAAGGGAGGGGGAGTTGGTGACCCAATACATGAATGCAGTGTAGGAGATCCACGCTGTGATCATTAAGCGGGATGATGCAGGCGTAGTGCCCCCTTACATACACTGCGTGCAGAATTATTAGGCAAGTTGTATTTTTGATCACATGATACTTTTTATACATGTCCTGCTCCAAGCTGTTCAGGCTTGAAAGCCAACTACCAATCAGGTGATTTGCATCTCTGTAATGAGAAGGGGTGTTGTCTAATGACATCATCACCCTATATAAGGTGGGCTTAATTATTAGGCAACTTCCTTTCCTTTGGCAAAATGGGTCAGAAGAGAGATTTGACGGCCTCTGAAAAGTCCAAAATTGTGAGATGTCTTGCAGAGGGATGCAACAGTCTTGAAATTGCCAAACTTTTGAAGTACGGCAGTGTGCATGTTCGGGTGCCCTTTGACTTTTCCCGGCACCTGCACTCTGCAGTAATTTTCTCTACTCTCATCAGGGCAGATAGGTACGCCTGCACAGGAGCGTGATGCCGGGTAGATGGTGTGGATGACATAGGAACGCGTCATCCACACAAAGCAAGAAGGAGGATTGCATCACAAGAAGAAGGGAGGCGCCGAACCAAGACCAGTGACACCCCTCGGACTGGGTGACCCGCAGGCGAGACTGTGCGAGACTCGTACCCACGGCCAAGAATTGAGGAGTCCTTATCCGCTCTGGGTAAAGCGAAGTACTTCTCATTGCTGGATCTGGCTAATGGATACTGGCAAGCGAACAAGACCGGGCATAGACAGCATTCATACTGCCTATGGTTCAAGTTCAATCGGATGCATTTCGGCCAACGCCCTCAGGACCTTTCAACGATTGATGGAAAGATGTTTGGGAGACCTGAATTTTGAAGCTACCCTCATATACTTAGATGACATCATCATCTATGCTGCGACCTTTGAGGAGCACCTGCAACGGCTAGAAGAGGTGTTGAGTCAGCTGCAGAAACATGGTCTGAAAGTAAAACCTTGGAAGTGTCATTTCTTTGGCAAGCAGATTGAATTCTTGGGACGTGTTGGATCCGCCAAAGAGGTGAGACCGGCACGTGAGAAGATAGCAGCAGTGCTGGACTGGCCCACTCTGAAGACTGTGAAGGATGTCCGGGCCTTTCTGGGACTTACTGGATAGTATTGACGGTTCGTGGAAAATTTCACCCAATTTTTTCATCAGCTGTTAGAATTGTTGAAGGGAGTACCATCTGGCGCCAGAAATTGGACCATTCAGTGAGGAGATAGCCAAGAACCTTTCCGAGCCCTGAAAATGGCCCTGACCGAAGCACCAGTATTGGCCTATGCAGACTTTGCTCAACCTTTCATCCTCCACACCAATGGGAGTCTGCACGGACTAGGGGTTGTATTGTCGCAGATGCAGGATGGGAAAGAGCGAGTGATCGCTTATGCGAGCCGGTCTCTTCACGACTCTGAACAAAATCCCGATAATTACAGCTCTTTCAAGCTAGAACTACTGGCTTTAGTGTGGGCCATGACAGAAAAATTCGCTGAGTACCTGTCCGGGTCTGAAGTCTTGGTACGCACCAATAACAACCCCCTGGCCCTCCTGGAAATTGTGAAACTGGGGGCTTTGGAGCAGAGGTGGGTGGCCCGTATGGCAAAGTATCGATACAAGATCACATTTTGGAGAGGAGCGGAGAATACCCATGCTGATGCTCTATCCAGAGTGACTCATGAGCGATCTTGGCATAATTGGGACGAAGAGCTGGAGGCTGAAGAGATCCCTGGGTTTCGGAACCTCGCCAGGATGTTTGTAGCAATGCAGCGACTGGGATGGCCCCGTGATGACTGGGTCCAGCTTCAGCAAGAGGATGGCGAAGTCGCTCGGTTGAGGCAGTGGGCGAAGCAACTTCACAGCCGTGAAGAGAGGGAGGCCCTGTCCCCAGGTACACTGCAGATCCTCCGGCAATGGGAGAGGCTCCAGTTAGAAGATGGCTTGTTGTACTGGAAAGTGCAGCTAGCATGAGAGATGGGAATTACCTGGCAAGTGGTGCTTCCCGAAAAACTGATCAGTGAGGTGGCCACTGAAGCTCATGAGAGAGGGGCCCACTTTGGCCCGGAAAAGACATTTCAGTGGCTGCAGAAGTTAGTCTACCATCCCCAGCTAAAGACGGCAGTAGATAAAGTTTGTCTCAGGTGCAGGAACTGCGAACTGGCCAAGCCTCTGGAACAAAGGGCCCCTACGTGGACCATTGTGTCTTCTGCTCCCCTAGAGGTGTTGATGATCGATTACTTGACTGTGGGTCCAGCTCATCTAGGATGTGAACATTGTCTGGTGATGACCGATCATTTCACTAAATTTGCTGTGGTAAATCCAATCCGGGACCAGACTGCCGAATCGGCAGCACAGGCCATTTGCAGGGACTTAATTTGAGTATACGGTTGTCCAAAGACAATCCACTCTGACCAAGGTGTCTGTTTCCAAGGAAGAGTAATGGAAGAACTGCATCACCTGTATCAGATTGAGAAATCCAGAACAACGCCCTATCATCCACAAGGGAATGGAGCTTGTGAGTGTTTCAACCGGACACTGATTCAGATGCTGGGGATGCTAGAGGAGGACCGGAAAGTCCGTTGCCTGAGTATGTGGCCAAATTAGTTTGGGTGTACAACAACCGGGTGCACGAAATGACTGAATACACACCATACACCCTGCTGTTCGTCCGAAAAGGGCAAGAGATCACCGAGTTGGAGTTGGACCCTGAGGATGACTATCCAACAGACAGGGGTGTCCACCTGGGTCCGTTAACATCGACATCACTTACAGACTCTGCATCGATTAGTCCAGACCAAGTTTCGGGAGCTTGAACATCATGAGATGAAGCCTCTGCGAGGGACAGCTCTCAAAGCCAGAGACTGAGTACTGGTTCTAGACAAGCAGCCTTGGGGCAAGTTAGAGTATCGGTGGGAGAAAACCCTGTACCAGGTGAAACGCCGGTTTGGGTCCAAAGGTCCTGTCTATAAGATTCAACCCAAAGGGGAAGCAGACGTCCCTCACTCGAGTAGTCCTCCGGAATATGCTACGTCCGTGCTTGTCACAAAACCCAAACCACCTGGAGGGAACGCGAAACATTCCTGAAACACACCCTCCTTCAATTGTTGACTGTGAAGAAGAAGAATTTTCCTGCCCGTCACCTGTTGACCCAGAAGAAGCACAGGAGCCTGAAACTCCTGAAGTGACTGCACCACTGAATCTGTGCGCGTCCCTGCCCTCACCTGTTCAACCTGACTCCACTACCCAACCTGACTCGGCCACTCAACCTGATTTACGCCGCACAGAAAGAATAAACGCTGGAATACCACCCAATCATTACGAACCAGACCAATTTATTTGGCAGCGGATTATTCAAGAAATGGAGGAGTGTCAACGTCTAGTGTAGGAACTCTCGCCCGTGGAATGGCAAGCTAAAGAAGAGGGGGAGTGTAAGAAGGAGAACCAGGCCGCGGGTACCTGTCCTATGCCGGATCCGGAGCAGTCAGGGCAGTCTACATGGTTGTCCGGGGGAAAGAGTCAGAGACCGGACAGACCTTTGCACTCAGAAATAGGGGGTGTGGCTAAGTGGCAACAGCCACAGTGCGCACAGAAGCAGTCAGTCTTGGCGGGAACAGGCAGCGCGCAGGACAGAGAGAGAAGCGCTCCAGCCCTTGGACCAATACCGCGCCAGCTGTTGACGGTGCTACCCACTCCCAAGTGGTACCTGCATTCTAAAGAACGTCTGACATGATAAATGCACCACTGAACTTCTGCCACTTTGTTTATTTACCCAGAATATTTTTCACAATTGAACTGCCATTCCCCTGTTTAATCCTTAACCTCCCTGTGAGGAGTCAGCCCCTTGTTAAATTAAAACTGTTAAATCTGTTAACCCTTGCTCTGCCTTCTGTCTGTCACTGCATCCTGCAACCTGCTTACAACATCAGGTCTGGGGCATAAGGTAAGACTGAGGCTATCTTTAAAGGGGAGCTGTCACAAGCTCAAAAAGTGGCCAGTTTTTTTCCTTTATTTAGTTCCTGCTTCTCTCCTGAGTATTCAGGGTGTGGTTTTTTTCGTATTTCTTTTTTTTCGTTTGTTTTTTTTTTACATTCGCGATACAGTTCCAAAGATATGAGCCTTTATATTTTGTACTAATTGATGTGAATATTTATCTTTTTGTAGCATTACTCTATTTTTGGCCTATAGTTGTAAAGCCCTCTATGTGACATCTTCGTATATATGGATTAGGATTGACACACCCCAACTGTGGTATCTACTTTGCAGTTCTTTGATTGATGGCTTGTGACTATCCATCATCCTCTTGATTGCATTCCAGAGGTTTTCAATGGGGTTCAGGTCTGGAGATTGGCCTGCCCATGACAGGGTTTTGATGTGGTGGTCTCTTAATTTTTGCCAGAGCTGTATGGATTAGGATTGGCACATCCCAACTGTGGTATCTTTGGTCCCTGGGGTATGTTTTGGCCTTCATGTCATTTTGGGTGCTGCTATATGCTCTTGGTATTAGCCATTGGCTGTTTATTGCCTCTATGCATATAGGGTTTAATAGGGAATAACGGGGTTAGTCTACGTTGAGTGGGGGCGCAAATTGCATATTTTTAGGGTGCAAACCTCTGAGGCCAGGTAGAACTGACAGTAGTCTGACAAGAAGGCATTTTTTCTCCTTAAAGGGCCACTGTCACCCCCCTCCAGCCGTTATAAACTAAAAGAGCCACCTTGTGCAGCAGTAATGCTGCATTCTAACAAGGTGGCTCTTTTAGTTTTTGATTCAGTTATTCCCTCAATAAAGCGTTTTACAATTTGTACAAAATAACCTGTCCTTAGACCTGGAGGCGGTCCGAAGCTTCCTCGGTGAATCTCCCAACGGCCGTCACTCTTCTCTTCTGGGGATGTGGTCGCCGCCCCCTGAGCGCTGTTTCTTCTTAAATCCGGCGCCTGTGGAGCGCCCCCACACCGCCGCAGGGCCGAGGGGTACCCGGAGCCGGGCCTCTAGGTCTCAGTCCTGGGGTTGTCACGGTGGCTAGACCCGGTCCGTGGCCCTGCCTGTCAGTGGGGGACGTCCGGTGCAATAAGTGGTGTAGTAACGGTGTAGCGGTGCAGTTGTGGGGTGCAGGTCGCGGTAAATAACGAGGACACCAGGTTGCAGTCTCTTTACCTCTTTACTGAAGCTCTCTGGGTCCTCAGACCAGAATACGGCTCACCAGGCTGCGCAAGTCCGGCCGGTCCAATGGCACTTCCAGAGCTCTCCTTGCAGGTGGAAATCGGTGCCTTCCTTCTAGCGCTATGTGTTGCAGTCCTTCCCTGCTGTGCTTACGGAAAGTACCCCACAACTGTTGTGTCTGTTTCTCGTGTTCCCTCACAACAACTTAATTCGCAATGATCTTCCTCGTCCCTCCAGATACTATGGTAGGAACGCACCCGTATGACGGGGAGGCTCGGAGATCTTCCGGGACTCTATCTGCGCCCCTCTCCTGTTGGTACCCCCCTTTGCCTTCCTGGGTGATGCGTGAGACAGTCCGCCTCAAGCTAACTGCCCTGCCGTAGGTCTGAGGTATGGCTTGAAACTCTTTACCTCCTCGGCGTTCCGGCCACCGGTAGTGCGCCTCAGTAAGGTGCTGCCTCTTTCAGCACAACCCTCACTGGTATCTCCTTTCGCTTGATTTCGTTTCTCACTCAGCACAATCTATCTCGCTTCTTAGTCCTTCCTTGGGCACCGCCGCTATGCTGAGCAGGCACGGTCCCTTTACGTTCTTTCCATGCCAAGCCTCTGCCAGGATCCCACCCCTGGCAGAGACCCTACAGTCTCTCCCTTCACAACACCCCCTGCCACAGGGTGTTGCTCCGTTCAATCCCGTCAGCGTTCTCTCTAACTTCCTGCCTGACCCCCAGTTTTACCCACTATGGTGGGGAGTGGCCTAATGAATAGCACCCTTAGCTCCCCCCGGAGGCCCAGCTGTGAAATGTATTGGTGACTGTGATACCTGCTCAGAGAACTCCTTCAGTGCCATCGAACGCACCATGGCCCCCCTTAGTGGCTGAGCCATGATACTGCAACGACCAGGACTCTGGGGCGCTGCACTCCCCCCTGGTTAAACACAGTACTCCGGGACTGGGAAGAAAAACAACAATACAGGTTAGCAAAAAGACATACAATTTTGTTGAGTGCAAATAACAGTAAGTATACTTAAGTAAGCTTCCCTTTATGGGAGGTGAGGACACTTTTAACGTTGCAAACATAATCAACATTATAAATTACAGAGCATAAATAACTTCTGTTACCCAACCGGGTATTCTACTTAGTGCAATTTTTGGAACAATAACTTAACATTGCCTTTAAGAAACTCACACTCTTAGTCTATCAAAGGCCTTCCTATAATCACATTATAAGGCATTTCAACTTTACATTCTCCTTCTTGTGAACCTGCAGGACCGCCTGTCCCTACGGCACCAGGCCTACTGCCTCTCCTTTCTTCTACAGGACCGCCCTGTTCAGCCAGGGCCTACTGCCTTTCGCTACTATACACGGTATAGACATAACATTCCTTTCATTTAAAGAACTCTGAGCCCGCTCTACTCGGCTCCTTTAAGGACTCACTCTCTAACCCCTACGGGTTCACTCTCTGTCCTTAGTAACAAAGTAACTTTTCAATGGGGACGCGGGGTTTACCTTCTATCCTCACCTTCATTATTACTTCTTTTACTTTCAACTATGCAGGCTTCTACATCTACCCCTACGGGCTCTCTGCATCTTTCCTTTCTACAAAACATTATTCAGATTTCACATTTCAACAACTTCAACACATATAACTCGGCATGTAAAACAGTTACATTTTCTTTTTCAAGGCATCATTATCACATTACTGTTCGGTAACAGTATCTCTTTCAAATTTACTTCGTCACATCCCCTTTAAGAGGGGACCAAGTCTTTCTGAGGTAGCTCGTCTTCTCAGCCTACCAGTCTTATGCAAAGTTCCAGCCCGGGATCTTCACAAAGTGTCTTTAACTAGGACTAGTAGGAAAGGTTTCTTCGCAAAGTGTCTTTAACTAAACCCAGTAGAGAAGGAATCTTCGCAAAGTGTCTTTTGGCTCAAACCAATAGGGCAAATATCTTCGCAAAGTGTCTTTGGCTAAAACCAGTAGGGAGCACCTTTAAGAAGGTGCAAACTATTTACAAGGGAAGTTCGAATCATGCACAGTCCATGATTTCTGCAGTTCTTTAAACTTGTGCAAAACTTTGAGAACAACAATAGTGGCCCCGGGTCAACAAGGGGTCACCTTTAACCCTAAACGGGTTTAGCAGCAACTTGGAAGAACAGTAACTATGTACATTTTTCAGTGGTATTACTTTACCGTTGAGATGTGGCGGGGGGTCTTCTCTCCGGCCTCACCAAACCAACAGATCGTTCTGGTGAGCCAGGGCGTCGTTCCGGTCCCAGCAGTGCCAGAATCCCCCGCTGGGAGATCCTCTTGGTCGGTAACCGTACACGTTCCCCCGGGGCACGGTGAGGTCGAGCTTCTGATGGTTCCGCGGGACCGGGCTCTGCAGCTTTCCTCGCCGGAGTATCGTCTTCCGGTGCTCCTGCAGCAGCCTGGAGGGCAACGCATCGCTGCACGCCTCGGGCTATCCAGCCCGTCTCACCCGCGGCCCTCCTCCACCGCGTGTAGGTGACAGCATCACCTGGCTCTAAGTTGCAATCAAACCTCCCGCTGCTTGGTTCCACCTCTATCCGATCCACACGGACCTGTAGTGGCTCCCCGATCTCCTGGATTATCCCCCGTCCAGACTGGGGATTGAAGGCCACCACTACACCCCAGTGCGACGGTGGGATCTCTGGGGGGCTTACCAGGTCAATCTGCTCAGCGGGCTGGGGCCGGCTCCGCCAGGCTGCCATCGGACGCCGGTAATGTTCCGCATCCGGGATTATTTTCAAGTCCGGCGTCGGTGGTGTATCTTCGGATGCGGCCAGGTGGGAAGAAGCGAGGGACACTGGGGACAGGCGGATTTCTGTTGGCTGCCCCATCCGAGCTAGCACACGGGTGTCAACCTTTAGGCGGCGTGCCAGCTGTCGGGTCTCGGCTGCAGCCGCACACTCCGCGGACATCGGCGGAGGGGGTCGTCCCATCGGTGGCCCTGCCAAGGCCGAACCCCGCAGTGTGGGCGTCCCTGAGGCTACCTCAGGCTGCGTATCCTCAGGCCGAGCCGGGTCAGCTCCGCGTGGCACTCTGGATGTCGCCATCTTTTTCTCCTCTTCCGCGTTTTCTTCCCGCGGTCTCTTTCGTGGGCGGCCCCGTCCCCATGGTCTCCACCCTCCAACCAGGATCAGGAGGCGTACCTCGGCTGTTGACGGGCACGTCCTCAGGACACAGAAATACTTAGACTGGGCGGCCATTGTTGTTCGCGCTCTGCGGCTCGTCTACGCCCACTCCACGCCCCTCTTCTCTTCCTGCGCTCTCCTCAGCGCTGCAATGGCGGCGGATTTTGGCGGCAAATGGCACAGCACACAGTCTTGCAATAAAGTACAGTCCAAGCACAGTAAATCACAGTCTCTAGGCACACATGACCTGATTCTTCAGGCTTAAGTAGATCCTGTTCGTGACGCCAAGTTGGAGCGCCCCCACACCGCCGCAGGGCCGAGGGGTACCCGGAGCCGGGCCTCTAGGTCTCAGTCCTGGGGTTGTCACGGTGGCTAGACCCGGTCCGTGGCCCTGCCTGTCAGTGGGGGACGTCCGGTGCAATAAGTGGTGTAGTAACGGTGTAGCGGTGCAGTTGTGGGGTGCAGGTCGCGGTAAATAACGAGGACACCAGGTTGCAGTCTCTTTACCTCTTTACTGAAGCTCTCTGGGTCCTCAGACCAGAATACGGCTCACCAGGCTGCGCAAGTCCGGCCGGTCCAATGGCACTTCCAGAGCTCTCCTTGCAGGTGGAAATCGGTGCCTTCCTTCTAGCGCTATGTGTTGCAGTCCTTCCCTGCTGTGCTTACGGAAAGTACCCCACAACTGTTGTGTCTGTTTCTCGTGTTCCCTCACAACAACTTAATTCGCAATGATCTTCCTCGTCCCTCCAGATACTATGGTAGGAACGCACCCGTATGACGGGGAGGCTCGGAGATCTTCCGGGACTCTATCTGCGCCCCTCTCCTGTTGGTACCCCCCTTTGCCTTCCTGGGTGATGCGTGAGACAGTCCGCCTCAAGCTAACTGCCCTGCCGTAGGTCTGAGGTATGGCTTGAAACTCTTTACCTCCTCGGCGTTCCGGCCACCGGTAGTGCGCCTCAGTAAGGTGCTGCCTCTTTCAGCACAACCCTCACTGGTATCTCCTTTCGCTTGATTTCGTTTCTCACTCAGCACAATCTATCTCGCTTCTTAGTCCTTCCTTGGGCACCGCCGCTATGCTGAGCAGGCACGGTCCCTTTACGTTCTTTCCATGCCAAGCCTCTGCCAGGATCCCACCCCTGGCAGAGACCCTACAGTCTCTCCCTTCACAACACCCCCTGCCACAGGGTGTTGCTCCGTTCAATCCCGTCAGCGTTCTCTCTAACTTCCTGCCTGACCCCCAGTTTTACCCACTATGGTGGGGAGTGGCCTAATGAATAGCACCCTTAGCTCCCCCCGGAGGCCCAGCTGTGAAATGTATTGGTGACTGTGATACCTGCTCAGAGAACTCCTTCAGTGCCATCGAACGCACCATGGCCCCCCTTAGTGGCTGAGCCATGATACTGCAACGACCAGGACTCTGGGGCGCTGCACCTGCGCTGTGCGTGCCTGCCTGGGGCAGGCGCAGTCTTCATTGTCCGTCATAGGTCAGATGCAGGGTGCCTGACTGCGCCTGTGCTGGCAGTGCGGCCACCCTGTTGCTGAATCCCCGCCCCGCACTGTGTTATTCATTATGCACAGTGCGGGGCTGGGGTTCCTGGCAGGGCCGGACTGGGACTAAAATTCAGCCCTGGCATTTGAAGTTACACAGGCCCACTTGTCACATGGTGACTGTATAATATCTTTGTACACTTGTAGGCAGGGCCGGTTTTAGGCAAAGTGGGGCCCTAGGTAAAGTTTAAAATGGGTCCGCAAATGCTAACATATTGCACATCACACAGAAGCCTTTCTGTTGTATTTACGTGCGCTGAGTTTAGGCCGCTAAACGAGTTTGATCGACAATACTGAAGTTGTTCAACGCTTGTTTCCCGGCCTCTTTCCACCAGCTGAGGAATAATGATGAGACAGAACGATCACTAATAGATCACCATACAGTATCATGTTTTCAGCAGCACATCTACAGTTTACACTGGCAATGTGCTGCTGACAACAAGGCTTTTTGTTCCAGCAAAAACAATCCGAATATGCAGCATTTTACTTGTTTAGTAAAATACACCCCATAGTCCTCCATATATTATAATGTGCTCCATAGTCCTCCATATAGTATAATACACTCCCTATAGTCCTCCATATATTAAAATACACTGCTCAGTCCTCCACATAGTATAATACACTCCTCATAGTCCTCCATATAGCATAATACAATCCTCATAGTGCTCCATATAGTATAATGCACCGCCACAGTCATCCATGTAGTACAATTCACTTCCCATAGTATAATGCACCCCATAGTTCTTCATATAGTATAATGTATTCCCCATAGTCCTCGATACAGTATAATGCAGCCCACATATAGTATAATGCAGCCACCCCAGAGTATAATGCAGCCACCCCAGAGTATAATGCAGCCACCCCAGAGTATAATGCAGCCACCCCAGAGTATAATGCAGCCACCCCAGAGTATGTAACCCCCATAGAATATAATACAGCCCACCTCCCCATAATATATAATGTAGCCCCCCATAGAATATAATGCAGCCCCCCATAGTATATAACGCAGCCTCCCCCATAGAATATAATATACCCCCACAATAGTATATAACACAGCCACATAGTACATAACATGGCCTCCCCCATAGAATATAATATACTCCCCATAGTATATAGCAAAGCCCGCATATTATATAGCACAAACCGCATAGTATACAGCACAGCCTGCATACTATAGCACAGCTCGCGTAGTAGATAACACAGCCCACACAGCAGTATTCAGCACAGACCACACAGTAGTATACAGCACAGACCACACAGTAGTATACAGCACAGCCCACGTAGAAGTATACAGCACAGTCCACACAGTAGTATACAGCACAGCCCACAGAGTAATATATACAGCACAGCCCACAAAGTAATATATACAGCACAGCCCACAAAGTAATATATACAGCACAGCCCACAGAGAACTATATACAGCACAGCCCACAGAGAACTATATACAGCACAGCCCACAGAGAACTATATAAAGCACAGCCCAGAGTACTATATACAGCACAGCCCAGAGTACTATATAAAGCACAGCCCAGAGAGTACTATATACAGCACAGCCCAGAGAGTACTATATACAGCACAGCCCACAGAGTACTATATACAGCACAGCCCACAGAGAACTATATACAGCACAGCCCACAGAGAACTATATACAGCACAGCCCACAGAGAACTATATAAAGCACAGCCCACAGAGAACTATATAAAGCACAGCCCAGAGTACTATATACAGCACAGCCCAGAGTACTATATAAAGCACAGCACAGAGAGTACTATATACAGCACAGCCCAGAGTGTACTATATACAGCACAGCCCACAGAGTACTATATACAGCACAGCCCACAGAGTACTATATACAGCACAGCCCACAGAGTACTATATACAGCACAGCCCACAGAGTACTATATACAGCACAGCCCACAGAGTACTATATACAGCACAGCCCACAGAGTACTATATACAGCACAGCCCACAGAGTACTATATACAGCACAGCCCACAGAGTACTATATACAGCACAGCCCACAGAGTACTATATACAGCACAGCCCACAGAGTACTATATACAGCACAGCCCACAGAGAACTATATACAGCACACAGTAGTATACAGCACAGAGCACAGCCCACAGAGAACTATATACAGCACACAGTAGTATACAGCACAGAGCACAGCCCACAGAGTACTATATACAGCACAGCCCAGAGAACTATATACAGCACACAGTAGTATACAGCACAGAGCACAGCCCACAGAGAACTATATACAGCCCACAGTAGTATACAGCACAGAGCACAGCCCACAGAGAACTATATACAGCACAGAGCACAGCCCACAGAGAACTATATACAGCCCACAGTAGCATACAGCACAGAGCACAGCCCACAGATAACTATATACAGCCCACAGTAGTATACAGCACAGAGCACAGCCCACTGAGAACTATATACAGCACAGAGCACAGCCCACAGAGAACTATATACAGCCCACAGTAGCATACAGCACAGAGCACAGCCCACAGAGAACTATATACAGCCCACAGTAGTATACAGCACAGAGCACAGCCCACAGAGAACTATATACAGCCCACAGCAGTATACAGCACAGAGCACAGCCCACAGATAACTATATACAGCCCACAGTAGTATACAGCACAGAGCACAGCCCACAGAGAGCTATATACAGCCCACAGTAGTATACAGCACAGAGCACAGCCCACAGAGAGCTATATACAGCCCACAGTAGTATACAGCACAGAGCACAGCCCACAGTAGTATACAGCACAGAGCACAGCCCACAGAGAACTATATACAGCCCACAGTAGTATACAGCACAGAGCACAGCCCACAGAGAACTATATACAGCCCACAGTAGCATACAGCAGAGCACAGCCCACAGATAACTATATACAGCCCACAGTAGTATACAGCACAGAGCACAGCCCACAGAGAGCTATATACAGCCCACAGTAGTATACAGCACAGAGCACAGCCCACAGAGAACTATATACAGCCCACAGCAGTATACAGCACAGAGCACAGCCCACAGAGAACTATATACAGCCCACAGCAGTATACAGCACAGAGCACAGCCCACAGAGAGCTATATACAGCCCACAGCAGTATACAGCACAGAGCACAGCCCACAGAGAACTATATACAGCCCACAGTAGTATACAGCACAGAGCACAGCCCACAGAGAACTATATACAGCCCACAGCAGTATACAGCACAGAGCACAGCCCACAGAGAACTATATACAGCCCACATCTCTTCTCTTCCTCCCCTCACCTCCTCCGAGAATGGCCCCACAGTCCAGAAAAAAAAACAACTCTCCTCACCTCTCCTCGTGCCCAGCGTTGCTTCCTGGTTCCTGCTCCTGTCTCAGCAGCTGCAGTCTGCCCGGGACACAGCAGGTGCGCGATGATATGACATCATCGCGCACCCGCAGTGTCAGAGGCAGAGCGGGGAATGATGGGAGAGGAGCGTCTGTAGACGCTCTCTCCTCCATCATTGCATTCAACTGTACCGGCGTCTATACGCCGGTATAGTTGAATGCGACGGCGGGGGCGGCGGATTGAGCGGCCCACCACTGGCACCGGCCCTTCTGGCATTTGCCAGAAGTGCCCTATGGCCAGTCCGGCCCTGGTTCCTGGGCATGCGCACCATAGATACCACAGTTGGGGTGTGCCAATCCTAATCCATACAGCTCTGGCAAAAATTAAGAGACCACCACATCAAACCCCTGTCATGGGCAGCCCAATCTCCAGACCTGAACCCCATTGAAAACCTCTGGAATGTAATCAAGAGGACGATGGATAGTCACAAGCCATCTAACAAAGAAGAACTGCCTAAATTTATGCACCCGAAGCAGTGTGAAAGACTGGTGGAAAGCATGCCAAGACGCATGAAAGCTGTGATTAAAAATCATGGTTATTCCACTAAATATTGATTTCTGAACTCTTCCTAAGTTAAAACAGTATTGTTGTTTCTAAATGATTATGCACTTGTTTTCTTTGCATTATTTGAGGTCTGAAAGCACTGTTTTTTTTATTTTGACCATTTTTCTTTATCAGAAAAAAAAATACAAAATTCATTGCTTGGAAATTCGGAGACATGTTGTCAGAAGCTTATAGAATAAATGAACAATTTACATTTTACTCAAAAATATACCTATAAAGAGAAATATCAGACAAACTGAACCTTTTGCAGTGGTCACTTAATTTTTGCCAGAGCTGTATATACCAAGATGTCACATAAAGGGCTGTACAACCATAGGCCAAAGATAGAGTAATGCTACAAAAAGATAAATATTCACTTCAACAAGGACATAATCAATTATATAGATAGCGCCTAAGCCAAATATGCATGATGCCCCATTGTCAGTGTCAAGTCAAAACAGTATAGCCAAATGTACAAATGATGCAGTAGTCAATATAGTAGTAGTCTGAAAAGCGCTGCGGAATATGTTAGCGCTATATAAAAATAAAGATTATTTATATTATTTATTATTATAACTCACACATTCGTGTTATGACAGTCTAACTGGAGTAGAAGGAGCCCAATTCATTAAGAAGCGCGTTCCACTTAATGAATTCTGAGTGAGCTGCGCCTCTGTACTAGAGCAGCATTTCTGGAGTACAAAATACTGACAAAGTTCATGAATTTGAAGGTTGACCATGGCCATACCCCGACCCATCCCATATCGGCTCTTCGCCAGCTCTGCCCATTTCGGCTGAGATGATTCGAACTGGTCTGTATGCGAAACATTTGCGACTTCTCAATGCTTTAAAGGGAACCTGTCACCACGTTTTTGGAAGATGGGATAAAAATAGCGTTAAATAGGGGCAGAGGTGGGCGTTACATTAGTGTGTGTGTTATGCGTTTATTACCCACCTAAGTTGCCGAAATAACTTTGCAAAGTCTCCGTTTTCGCCTGTCAATCAGGCTGGTCAGGTCACATGGGCGTGGTGTCTTCACCCAGATTTGGCGTAGTTTTCCGTTGGTGGCGTAGTGGTGTGCGCATGCCCAAAGTCCGGAATCCTCTTCCAGGGGATTTAAAATAGCGCGGTGTTCGTTATTGCATTGGTGATCGGTGGGCGCGGCCATCTTCCTTTGGCCGCGCGTGCGCAGAAGCGGCGCTCTGCTGGCCGCGGCTTCAGGAAAATGGCCGCGGGATGCCGCGCGTGCGCAGATGGATATCGCGGCGGCCATTTTCCTGAAGCCGCGGCCAGCAGAGCGCCGCTTCTGCGCACGCGCGGCCAAAGGAAGATGGCCGCGCCCACCGATCACCAATGCAATAACGAACACCGCGCTATTTTAAATCCCCTGGAAGAGGATTCCGGACTTTGGGCATGCGCACACCACTACGCCACCAACGGAAAACTACGCCAAATCTGGGGGAAGACAACGCCCATGCGACCTGACCAGCCTGATTGACAGGCGAAAACGGAGACTTTGCAAAGTTATTTCGGCAACTTAGGTGGGTAATAAACGCATAACACACACACTAATGTAACGCCCACCTCTGCCCCTATTTAACGCTATTTTTATCCCATCTTCCAAAAACGTGGTGACAGGTTCCCTTTAACGTCAGTTTTCTGGTGTAAAAGCGTTGATGAAACTCCCTTTAAATCTTTTTTTCAGCTCCTGTTTAAAAGCTGTATAGGGCTCTATGGTGATCTAATTTTGACTTCGCAGAACGGCTGTATTTCTGCTGAAAGAAGGTAGCCTAAGGGAATGATCACTAGGAGTATTTTGAGGTGGATTTTTCTGTCAGAAAACAGCTGTGGGCTATGACAGAGCGGGGGCATGTTGCGTCTCTCTTAAAATACTGGCCGATTTGTCCATGTATCGCTCCCTTCCTTGTTTGGACTTGTCAACTGGAGAGCTGGAACAAATGAGCAATTTTGACTTATGTATTTTTCTTTACTTGGTGGGTGGTAGAAAACAAATAATTTCTGCTAGTGGGAGAATTGCAGACATTTCTGTGAGAAAAAAAAAATGCTGTATGCGAATGTGTAATTTCTACAACCATTTGTACAAGGACATAAAAATAATATATCCCATTTGTTTATATTACCTCCCCCCTTCCCACCCATGAAACCCTGTCCTCTCCTGTCAGTTCAGGGACACTCAGCACTTCCAGCCTCCAGCACTTTCTCCCATTTGTTATGATAGGTCACGGGATTGTTAGGGGTTTGCGCTCATGCTGCATGAAGCTTTGTTTCTGTGCACTGTCCATTTTGTCTGACCAGACAAACTAGTAAATGAACAATATGTTCATCTTAACTAGTAGTTAACTAGTAGCATATCCTATTCCTATGTAAAACACTGCTGATAAAGTATTTTATATAATGTTACTATCCAGAAAAAGTAACTTGGTTGAACAAGTTCCCCCTGAATTGAAAAGTGCTGTGGAATATGTTGGCGTTACAAACGTGTGTGTGTGTATATATACTGTGTATATATATATATATATATATATATATATATATACGCCGTACAGGCATTAAAAGCCCACTTTTTTCTATTTTTTGTGTGCTGTTTTCCTTTTTTTTCTCTTATGACTGAAGCCATTGGACCATCAGTTTGGAAAGCTTTGCACTACAATTGCGGTAATATTGATGCTGTTCCGATTTTGTATTGTGTGTATATATATATATATATATATATATATATATATATATAATATTATTAAAATGTTCAAGGTTGAGAGGCAAGCAGTAACCAATTCCAGGGCCCCACTTTTCAGCTGCATGCAAATGTGACATTATCCTCAATCACAAATTTATAGAACAATGATCTGGGTAGATTGTTATATGAATAAGTTGCTGCTTCCAGTTATGACTTGTATTGTTTAAGATTATTGTACTTGTTTTTATTATGTATACCCCTCCTCACATGTAAAGCGCCATGGAATAAATGGCGCTATAACAATAAATAATAATAATAATAATAATGTAGTCGTGTGCATGCTCATATGTGAATTGCAAAATTACATTTAGCGTATGTGCCGACTAGCTTCTCTTAAGGGAGTAGTCAGGCGGCCATTTTACTTGCAAGAGCATCGCAATCCTTTGACTGGCCATCGGCTCTCCTGACCTGAGCGTGACAGCTCCATAGAAATACAAGCTGTCATGCTCAGGTCAAGACAGCAGACGGCCAGTCCGAGGATTGCGATGTGATCCTTGTCCGAGTAAAATGGCAGTCTGACTACACCCTTATTCTCTCAATAGTCAACAAAAAACTTTGTTAGCAGCAAATTTTCATTGATACTTGACAGCCCCTGCATCACTGAAAGAAGCAAGAAGAGAAGCTAGATGGCCGTAAGAATGAAAACGCATATGAGTCATCGTGTGATGACTACTAGAAGTGGCCCACATAGTGCTGAATCCTGATAGTGAGTATATTACATGCTGTTAGTATTTGACATGTGACAGTGCTTAACTTTATAATTAATGCTCCTAAAATAAATACAGATGTAGTAACCCCTAACTTGTCAGATGGTACAATACTTTATTAACATAGCCATGTATCACGTTATCTCACTGGGGGGTCGACAAAATGCAAGAGACAACTAGAAAAGCCGCATCAGACAGCCCAATTATGCCCCCTGCCAGCTACATTCAGGACAAGGTCCCTGTCTCCCTCTCCTCCCCTTGGTACGCCACTGCTTCAGACCACAATGGAGCAAAAGTACGTTTATTAGGACAAATTATGTGATATGAGAGGAGTTTGCGTTTGCTAAAACACCTACTTGAAAACCTATTAATCCATTTTAAAGGGAATCTCTCACCAGGTTTTTTGCTATGTAACCTGAGAGCAGCATGATGTAGGGGCAGAGACCCTGATTCCAGCGATGTGTCACTTACTTGTCTGCATGCTGTGATTTCGATACAATCCCTATTTTCTCTGCCACAGCTCTAGCAATACTATGAATACTGAGCCCTGTATAACTCCGCCCACAGCACTGATTGACAGCTTTCTGTGTACACTGTATATAGGCAGAAAGCTGCTAATTAGTGGTGGGGGCTAGAGTTGCGCAGAACAGTTGACTAAGAGTTATGAGACACCTAGTCCTGTAGTGATAATCTCCTGCTGATAAAACACTGATCTTATTGAAAACAGCAGCACACAACTCAGTAAATGACACATCACTGGAATCACGCTCTAAGCCCTTACATCATGCCTGTCTCAGATTACATAGCTAAAACCTACTGACAGATTCCCTTTAATAAAAGTCAGTGTCAGACTGGTGCTTTTTGAGCTCTTCAGAGAAATTGGTGGAAAGGATCCACACTCCAAGTGCAGCGTTTGTGATAAAACAAAGATATACAAACAAAGCAAAGTACACATAATTGGTATCGCCGGGTCCAGAACGTCCTGATTTATAAAACTGGCAAGTTATTTATTCCGTACGGCAAATACTATAAAAAAATAATAAAAACAAACTAAAAACGTAATTTTATCATCATACTGACACACAAAATTGAATGAAAAGCCAAATCGTCCCGCAAAAAAAAAAAAAGCCCTAATATGGCTCATTTGGGAAAAAAATTAAAAAGTTACAGTTCTCAGAATATGGTGGTGACGCAAAAACAAATTAAATTTGTCTGTAAAAGCAGCAAAACATAAAAAAATATATAAATCTGGTATCGCTGTAATCGTACTGACCCGGCAAACAAATCGGTCTCAGCAGTGAACCAACGTAAAAAAAAGATAAAAACAGTTACTGTACTGAATTGCTGTTTTTTGTTCATTCTGTGTCTATATAAATCTGGTATCGCTGTAATCGCACCGTTCCGAAGAATAAAGTCGCCTAATCACTTATATCGCACGAGGAACGGCGTAAAACTAACTATTCTTGTACTGTTGTCTATATGTTGATTCCACCTGCCAAGAAACCAGAATAAGGCTTGGCTTACCTTTAGGGCTCGCACACGCTGGCATATAATACGGAGGAGTATGTGGCGCCCCAGGGTCCTGGTTGTCACAGTAATGTCGCTTTCCTCACAGGGAGAGTGATGTTACGTTTGGAGGCAAGGAAGGATAACTGTCGCCAGGTACCAAAAGCATGCAACATATTCACACTTCAGGCCACCAGGGGGAGCTTTTGATCCTATTTACTAGGTGACTCCCTATATATATATATATATATATATATATATATATATATATATATATATATCTGGTAGTCTGTAGGGAGAGTTAGAAAGTTCCAGACAGCCGTCTGAGGAGGATAGAGGGTTCACGGAGCTGTGCATGCCCTAAGAGCTGCAGCTCCCAGAAAGAGACACATAGAAATCCAAATACGTTGCAGTGAGCGTGCAGGAAAGCAAAGCACAGGAGAGGATACCAGAAGGGGACCAGCCCCGAGCAGGCTGCCTCCTTCTGAGACGCAGATAACCGGTAGCCGGAACACCAAGGTAGTAAGGACCTCTACGCCTTACTTCATAGACCGGCAGGACAGCTAATTGCACATTACCTGTCCGCACCTACACCCAGGAGGCACGGTGACACCCCACAGAGACAGGTTATCTAAGAGACCCTATAAACAGGCTCAGGTCACCAGTCATACGGGATTTGTTCTATCCTACACGGGGAACAGAGAGAGAGAAACACAACATCTGTGAGGACGACCTTACGTGAGGCTTAGCAGTTAGGGACTACACCACTACAGCGCAAGGGAAGGCTATTGATTTCCACCTGGACAAGGGGACTCTGGACTTGCCTCCAAACCGGCCGGTCCCTACCTGCTCTGTGATCTGGTGCTCTGGACTGTGGCTGCTGAAACCAACAGTAAACAAGGTAAAGAGACTGCAAACCTGTGTCCTCGTTCTTTACTGCGCCATTCACCTTCTTCTATCTACACACCGGGAGCCCTGGGGATACACTTCACCTGTGGGAAGTTATACCATCTAGCTGCCATAACATCACCCCAGAGGACCCCTTAAAGCAGCGTTGGTCCTCACTGACCGAACACCACAGGTGACGTCACAAACATAAACTTTCTTCCCTTTAAAGACCTTTCCCTTTTACATGTGTGCCCAGGGCCACGGACCGGGTCGCAGCCACCGTGACATCCCCCTGTGAACACCGGACCCGGTACCGAGTAACCCCTAGCCCGTGGGGCGACTCAAGTACAACATGAGAAAACATCACATTATGCTCTAACCATTCTTATTCAGTGAGGCAGTGTTCATATGCGTATTTCTTCTCGAGTCTAATCAGCGTCAGGAAAAAAATCGGAGCATGCTGCAATTGGCTGCGTATATCAGACGAGACTTGCCAATGCAAGTCAATGGGTGTGAGAAAGAAATCGCACAGACCTTGTGTATGCCCTCCGATTTTTACATACACATCTCAAAGGAAAAAAAAAAAATTTAATCAGCCGAGAATAGTACATTTACAGCCAGAACCCTCAGAATAAACAGATATCCTGCAGATATATAATGTACAAGCCCCCTATATATAATAAACTTTCACCCTTTGTGTTTTTCATGCGGCCCAAAAGGGTGTTTAGCTTTCTTTAACCTAATAAATACCGTAATTTAAAAAAATGGCATGGGGACCCCCCATTATTATACCATTCATCAGCGTTACCGGGTCTAACAGAGGGCAGCGTCAGGCTCGGACTGGCCCACCGGAGAACCGGAGGATTCTCCGGTGGGCCCAGGCACTGACACCTGCTGGCATACTGGCCAGCAGCTGCCTAGAGCCCCCACTGCTCCAGGGCCCCCCCCCCCCCGGCCGCCCGCCCGCCTCCCACCCACCCTCCTTGAAGACGATACTCACCCTGCTCCAGCGATGCCTGTCTCAGCGTCTGCAGCTCGTCCTGAATGAGCGGTCACATGGTACCGCTCATTAAGGTCATGAATATGTGCATATTCATGACCTTAATGAGCGGTATATCACCTGACTGCTCAAGCAGGAAGAAGGTGCAGCACCGGGAGTCGGGACAGAGCCAGAGGGATGTCGGCGCGGTGTGTGACAGGTGAGTATGAGGGACGGGGGGATGGGGGGATGAAGGAGGACATAAGCCGGTGCGCCATTCAAGATAGGAGCGGGAGCGGGGGGGGGGGGGTTGGAGAGGTAAGCCATGCATACGGGGGGGGTGGAGAGGTAAGCCATTCATACAGGGGGGAATATGAGCCATGCATACAGAAGGGGGAATATGAGCCATGCATACAGGGGGGATATGAGCCATGCATACAGGGGGGGATGAGCCATGCATACAGGAGGGGGGATATGAGCCATGCATACAGGGGGGGATATGAGCCATGCATACAGAGGGGGAATATGAGCCATGCACACAGGGGGGGATATGAGCCATGCATACAGGAGGGGGAATATGAGCCATGCATACAGGAGGGGGAATATGAGCCATGCATACAGGAGGGGGGGGGGAATATGAGCCATGCATACAGGAGGGGGGGAATATGAGCCAAGCATACGGGGGGGAATATGAGCCATGCATACGAGGGGGGGATACGAGCCATGCATACAGGGGGAATATGAGCCATGCATACAGGGGGGGAATATGAGCCATGCATACAGGGGGGGAATATGAGCCATGCATACAGGAGGGGGAATATGAGCCATGCATACGGGGGGGGATATGAGCCATGCATATGGGATGGAAGGGAGATGAGCCATGCATACAGGAGGGGGGTCATTATACAGTATTGAGCATCATGTGTGGCCATTATACAGTATGGAGCATCATGTGTGGCCGTTATACAGTATGGAGCATCATGTGTGGCCGTTATACAGTATGGAGCATCATGTGTGGCCAATGGACATTATACAGTATGGAGCATCATGTGTGGCCGTTATACAGTATGGAGCATCATTTGTGGCCATTATACAGTATTGAGCATCATGTGGGATCATTATACAGTATGGAGCACTATGTGAGGCCATTATACAGTATGGAGCACTATGTGTGGCCATTATACAGTATGGAGCACTGTGTGGCCATTATACATTATGGAGCATCATGTGTGGCCATTATAGACTATGGAGCATCATGTGTGGCCATTATACAGTATTGAGCATCATGTGTGGCCATTATACAGTATGGAGAACTGTGTACGGCCATTATACAGTATGGAGAACTGTGTGTGGCCATTATACAGTATGGAGCATCATGTGTGGTGGCCGTTATACATTATTGAGTATCATGTGTGGCCATTATACAGTATGGAGCACTGTGTGGCCATATTTTTTTTTGTTTATAATTATTGTATATGAAACAGTGTGATCAGCAGTGCTAAATGGCTGTGGTTGGGACGTGGATATGGGTGTGACTAGTTGTGAAATGGGTGTGGTCAGAGGCGTGGCCTAAAATTTGCCACGGCGCACTATGCGCGCCGCAAACTTTGTACCTCCTTCCCTCCTTCAAAAGTTAGGAGGTATGGTACCACATTTGCCAGATCACGGCAAGTGCCGCAAATCCCATAGGGAATGAATGAGGCCGAACGCAGTGTTGCCGTAAGTGATCCGTTACGCAGCAGATGCAGAAAAACTGCCGGATCTGCTGCAAAAGGCAACTTTCACATCAGCGATTCTTGCCAAAGTCACTGCCGATAGTGTCATACTCACCAAAGGGGGAGGCAGCACTAAAAGTGCCTAGGGCAGCAGAAACTCTAAATACGGCCCTGGGGGGCTACATTATATTCTGTGGGGGGACTGCATTATACTCACGGTACTACGTTATATTATGGGGGGCTACATCATACTATATGAGGGGTTACAGTATACTCTATGGGGGCTGCATTATATTCTGTGGTGGGGCTGCATTATTCTCTCAGGAGACTACATTATATTATGGGGGCTACATCATACTATATGAGGGGGCTACAGTATACTCTATGGGGGGCTGCATTATATTCTATGGTGGAACTGCATTCTCTCAGGGGACTACATTATATTCTGTGGTGGGTTGCATTATACTATATGAGGGGGGCTGCATTATACCCTATGGGGGTGCTACATTATATTCTATGGTGGGGACTGCGCCTTACCTGAGGGGGTTGCGTTATATTTTGTGGAGTGCTGCCTTATATTCTATGAGAGGGGACCGTATTATATTTTATGAGGGGGCTACATTATATTCTGTGAGGGGGCTACCCCAACACTTGCTACATAATTAAGACGTGAACTACCTTATACTATAAGCCAGAAAAACCTCTTTAGCATACTTGCATCCACCTGGTAGGCTAACGTTAGCCCATACAAGGAAGAAATGTACCCACTCAGAGCAACATATTCATAAAGAGAAACAAGAGTTATTTTGGGTATGAAAAGATAAAAGACAAAAGTTTATTGAAAATTCACATTACATATAAATAACAACAGTATAAAAAGAAAGAGAGACCCAGTAAAGTGACACATGCGCAAACAGGATAACAGGGCAACCAGAAGCCTCCAACAACTTAGGCCCCTTAGTGCCTAGTAGTCTAATCAAATGTAAGGTGCACGTGCAACAGAGTACGGCACAGGTAGGCTGGCACAGACCATATATATGCGATTACCCCAGAAGGGAAAAGAGTATATAGTGAATAGAGTAACAAAACAATATCATATGGGGCCAGCCAGCACTTACCACGGGTAGAAGTTGGAGAGATTCCGGGGCCGGGTGTAAGAAGAGCCCCCCGACGCGCGTTTCGCGTCCACAACAGACCGCTTTCTTTCTTTGAGATACCTTGATACCTGTGCCGTACTCTGTTGCACGTGCACCTTACATTTGATTAGACTACTAGGCACTAAGGGGCCTAAGTTGTTGGAGGCTTCTGGTTGCCCTGTTATCCTGTTTGCGCATGTGTCACTTTACTGGGTCTCTCTTTCTTTTTATACTGTTGTTATTTATATGTAATGTGAATTTTCAATAAACTTTTGTCTTTTATCTTTTCATACCCAAAAGAACTCTTGTTTCTCTTTATGAATATATGCAGCGCCCCAGAGTCCTGGTCGTTGCAGTACTGTGGCTTCGCCACTATGGGGAGCTACGGTGCGTCCGATGGCACTGAAGGAGTTCATCGGATCAGGTATCACAGACACCAATACATTTCACAGCTGGGCCTCCGGGGGGAGCTAAGGGTGCTATTCATTAGGCCACTCCCCACCATAGTGGGTAAACTGGGGGTCAGGCAGGAAGTTAGATCAGAAAGCTGACTGGATTGGACGAAGCAACACCTAGTGGCAGAGGGTGTTGTGGAGGAAGAGACAGTAGGGTCTCTGTCAGGGGTGGGATCCTGACAGAGGCTTGGCATTGAAAGAACGTAACGGGTCCGCGCCAGCTCCGGGAAGCGGCGGGACCCAAGAAAGGACTAGAAGCGAGATAGATTGTGCTGAGTGAGAAACGAGATCAAGCAATAGGAGAATACCAGTAGGGGTCGTGCTGTAAGACCGGAGCAACATCCTACTGAGGCGCACTACCGGTGGCCGGAACGCCGAGGGAGTATTACAATAACCAGCTTCAAGCAATACTCTAAACAGCGGCAGGACAGTCAGTTTAAGGCGGGCTGTCTAACACATATCACCTATGAAGTCTTGGGAGGCAATTGCGGGAGAGGGGCGTCTCTAGGGTCCCGGAAGAACTCCAGGCCTATCCGACAAACGGGTGCCGTTCTAACTGTAACATCAGGAAGGGACGGAAGATTAGAAGAACATCATTTAATCGAGTTGTGAGGGAACTTAAGAAACAGACACAACGGTTGTGGGGTACTTTCCGTAAGCATAGCAGGGAAGGACTACAACACATAGCGCTAAGAAGGAAGGCACCGATTTCCACCTGTGAAGTGAACTCTGAAGGTGCCATTGGACCGGCCGGACTTGCGCAGCCTGGTGAACCATATTCTGGACTGAGGACTCAGAGATCTCCAGTAAAGAGGTAAAGAGACTGCAACCTGGTGTCCTCGTTATTTACCGTGACCTGCACCCCACAACTGCACCACCAACATCCACACCTATTATTTACTGTGCGCCCCACGGCAGGGTCACGGACCGGGGCCTAGCCGCCGTGACAACCCCCAGAAGCAGAGACTCGTAGGCCCGGTACCGGGTACCCCTCGGCCCTGCGGCGGTGGGGGCGCTACAACTTGGCGTCACGAACAGGATCTACTTAAGCCTGAAGAATCAGGTCATGTGTGCCTTGGAACTGTGATTTACTGTGCTTGGACTGTGCTTTATTGCAAAGACTGTGGATTGTCACTTGCCGCCAAAAGTTCGCGCCAAAACCGCCGCCATTACAGCGCTAAGGAGAGCGCAGGAGAAGAAGAAGGGCGTGGAAGTGGGCGTGAACAAGCTGAAGAGCGCGAAAGACAATGGCCGCCCAGTCTAAATATCTCGGCCCCTTGAGGACGTGTCCGTCAGCAGCCGAGATCCGCCTCCTGATCCTCAATGGTGGGCAGAGACAGAGAAAACGAAACCGCCCACGAAGGAGAGAGCGGGAAAAGGACCAGGAAGAAGAAGTCAGAGACATGGAGGACGCCGTGGCGAGCCACCCAGAGCCGGAGCGTGGGGTCGGAGCCGAGGACTGCCCCAGCTACCCGGAGGGGCACCGCAACCAGGCCTCCACCGCTGATGCTGAATTCCTGCAGGCCGGAGTGGACGAGCTCGGCGACCGACCCCGGCGGACGCAGCTGAGCACCGAGGCCGGGTGGAAGAAGGCCATCATCAGGAGCCTCACCGGACATCTGTCGGCAGCCTCATCTGGTCCGGAGCAGGAAAGAAGTCCCAGCGCTCCGAAGCTGGAAAGCAAGGCGCTGCCGGGAAGGGGTATGCTGCGAGCAGAGATGACAACGCCGCAGCACAAGGTCCCGCAACCAGCGTTCCAGACCCCAGCGGAGACGGAGCAGACCGGCACCGGAGGGACCGCATCTGAAGCAGGTATGAAGGACGACCCTGCCCTGATGACTGACACCACTCCCGTGACTGCTGGTGCCACAGCTGCTGACCCCGTTCCAGTGACTGATCTTGCAGCAGCCTCTACCTCTGCTGCAACAAATGCCCCTACTCAAGCTGCGCAGACCTCCATCGCTGCGCATGATTTAACCATACATGAAAGACGGATTAACGGCGTTTGTCCAGCACTGGGTGTAACCCTGGACCTCACTTTTCCCAGGCCGAGAAGGGTTAAGTGCCAGGTGCAGCCCTGGAAGCCGTCCAACTAAGCCTCGGAAACCTGAAACTGTAAATAGTTAACTGTTTATTTCCTTGCTGTTTTGCTGCTAAAACCCGTCCTGGGTTAACTCTTAAAGGGATCCCTTTGTTTACCCGGGATCCCTATTGCTTTTTATTTTTGCTTTCACTTTCATTTTTGCTTTTTGTTCCACAATGTTATAAAAACTGCTGAATCATGAACAGTGCATGATACAAACTGCTTGTAAATAGTTTGCACCTTCTTAAAGGAGCTCCCTGCTGGTAATACTTAAAGAAGGACTCTTTGCGAAGATACCGCACTGGAACCTTTGCTGAGCATGGACTGGTAGTCTGAAAAGACGAACTACCTCAGAAAGACTTGATCCCCTCTTAAAGGGGATGTTCATTTGTCACGCTTCGATAGTAATATTGCTTAAGATGAGTAGCAATGATGTCTTGACCAAAGGAAATGATGATAATGTTTATATGAGAAAAGTTATATGTGTTTAACTGGTTAAATGTGAAGAAATATTGATAATGTGCTCTGAGAAGAAAAAGGTGAAAGATAGAAGAAGGATGCAGTGGACCCGTAGAGATAGACGTGGTGTCCAGCATGCATAGTAGACAGAAAGATAATGAGAAGGCTAATGTTCGATAGAAAATGTTTTTGATAATGCTGATGGATAGTTAATGGGGATAGAAGGTAAACCCTGAGTTCTCATAGGAGTCAAGAAGAGATGGCTCAGTGCTCTAAAACTGAAAGTAATGTTATGTTCTATACTGTGTATAGTAGTTGAAAAGGCAGTAGGCCCTGGCTGAACGGGGCGGTCCTGTAACTGAAAGGAGAGGCAGTAGGTCTGGTGCCGATAGGACAGGCGGTCCTGCAGATTTAAAGAAGGAGAATGAAAAAGTTAAAATACCTTATAATGTGATTATAGGAAGGTCTTTAGTGGATTCAGAGTGTATGTCCTTAAAGGCAAAGTTAAATTATTGTTCAACAATTTTTGCACTTAGTAGAATACCCGGTTGGGTAAGAAAAGTTAATTATAGCATGTTGCTATGATATTTTACCATGTTTGTAACGTTCAAGTGTCCTCACCTCCCATAAAGGGAAGCTCTGTTCAAATATGCTTATTGTTATTGCACTCAACAAAATTGTATGTCTTTTTGCTAACTTGTATTGTTGTTTTCTTCCCAGTCCCGGAGTACTGTGTTTAACCAGGGGGGAGTGCAGCGCCCCAGAGTCCTGGTCGTTGCAGTACTGTGGCTCCGCCACTATGGGGAGCTACGGTGCGTCCGATGGCACTGAAGGAGTTCATCAGATCAGGTATCACATACACCAATACATTTCACAGCTGGGCCTCCGGGGGGAGCTAAGGGTGCTATTCATTAGGCCACTCCCCACCATAGTGGGTAAACTGGGGGTCAGGCAGGAAGTTAGATCAGAAAGCTGACTGGATTGGACGAAGCAACACCTAGTGGCAGAGGGTGTTGTGGAGGAAGAGACAGTAGGGTCTCTGTCAGGGGTGGGATCCTGACAGAGGCTTGGCATTGAAAGAACGTAACGGGTCCGCGCCAGCTCCGGGAAGCGGCGGGACCCAAGAAAGGACTAGAAGCGAGATAGATTGTGCTGAGTGAGAAACGAGATCAAGCAATAGGAGAATACCAGTAGGGGTTGTGCTGTAAGACCGGAGCAACATCCTACTGAGGCGCACTACCGGTGGCCGGAACGCCGAGGGAGTATTACAATAACCAGCTTCAAGCAATACTCTAAACAGCGGCAGGACAGTCAGTTTAAGGCGGGCTGTCTAACACATATCACCTATGAAGTCTTGGGAGGCAATTGCGGGAGAGGGGCGTCTCTAGGGTCCCGGAAGAACTCCAGGCCTATCCGACAAACGGGTGCCGTTCTAACTGTAACATCAGGAAGGGACGGAAGATTAGAAGAACATCATTTAATCGAGTTGTGAGGGAACTTAAGAAACAGACACAACGGTTGTGGGGTACTTTCCGTAAGCATAGCAGGGAAGGACTACAACACATAGCGCTAAGAAGGAAGGAACCGATTTCCACCTGTGAAGTGAACTCTGAAGGTGCCATTGGACCGTCCGGACTTGCGCAGCCTGGTGAACCATATTCTGGACTGAGGACTCAGAGATCTCCAGTAAAGAGGTAAAGAGACCCCCAGAAGCAGAGACTCGTAGGCCCGGTACCGGGTACCCCTCGGCCCTGCGGCGGTGGGGGCGCTACATATACCTTATACTATACCCTGATATTAGTGCTTTTTACCACACAATTGGAGGTCTTGTATCTATTTCTATGTAGCTACATAGTGGGCCCCAAGAATGATTTTCTCTGGTGGGCCCAAGGTGCTGGGCAGCGTGACTCCTTTTTGGTGAACCAGGGAGAGTGTAGGGAGTGTTTTTTCAAATAAAGTATTTTTGTGTTTTTATCTTTGATTACTGGGTCATTAATGGGGGGTGTCTGATAGACACCTCTCCATTACTAACCACAGGCATTGATGGCAGCTGTGATTTTTGACAAATTACAGCTGACATCAAGCCCAGCAACCATTATGCCGATTGTGACTGCTCCAGGGCAATCTGAAGGAGCCGGGCAAGGCGTCAAAATAGGTGCATCTCATTTGGGGTGGCTGAGGGCTGGTATTTTTAGGCTGGGAAGGGCCCAATATCTACCAATATCCATTGACCTTCCCAAACTGATAATATCAGCTTGCAGCTGTCTGCTTTACCTTTGCTGATTATTAAAAAAAAAAGGAGAGGGGACCCCACGTCTTTTTTCATTATTATGTATTAGGTTTAAACCAGGCTAAACACCCTTTAGTGCCACACGAAAGACACCGGGTGCTTGTCACCAGAAACGCAAGATGGGCACAATATTTGGGGCCTTTGCTGGTGTTTTTTGTTAATAATACTAATTTACTGAGATAATGACTTTGGGGTTTTCATTGGCTGTAAGCCATAATCGTCAACATTAACAGAAATAAACACTTGAAATAGATCACTCTGTAATGACTCTATATAATATGTGAGTTTCACTTTTTGTATTGAAGAACTGAAATAAATTAACTTTTGATGATATTCTACATTTTGTGAGATGCACCTGTATATACATGCACCTATACACAAAGATCTAAATGGTTTGCACAAAAACGTTTCCTCTTCCTCCTGGTGACATCACGGTTTTCCTTTTATTAACACCCGTGTGTTTTTTTGGAGCAAATATGCAATCTTTTTTAACACCTGTGTGTTTTACTAACTTCATTGAAGTCAATGGGTAAAAAAAAAAATGCTGGAAGAACTGATATGATGCAGACTTGAATATCCGCCAAATCTGCAAGTGTGCATGAGACTTCAGGATTGTCAATCACTTTGCTGGCCTCAGGAAACAGTTCAGGTTTTGTGACAAATCCGCATGGAAAAAAAAAACATGATAAAAACTTGGCAAAAATGCAACATGTGCACACAGCCTTAGAAATAATTAGTCATGGTATAAAAAGTGTGCATGGTAAAAACATTTCTGCAATGTTTCCAGATCATGATATGATAACATAATGCTTCTCTCAGTACTGGGACACGACCGGGTTTACAAATATCAGTTCTAGCTATTTTGTACATAAGCCTGCTAAGTATCTTGGCTCTCTGCCGTCACGTAGCTGGCAGCCGCTCCCTGTACCGTGAAATAACAAGCTCTGGTACACAGTGACATCATCTACTGTATGAAAATGACCCCGTTACTGAATAAGCTATTTGTAATGGTGACGACACGGGAACCGTACGCTTCGTTTTCACTTTTGGATCTGGAATGTAGGAGTTGCTGCTCCAAGTTGGACAGATCTCCCTGTCCCCATCTCGCCCTCTCTTATGACTCGGTATCAGATCCCCAGCAGCTCTCCTGCTTTGCATCCAGTCTCTTTCCAGCAGCTGAATCAATTGCACTGACTCACCCGCTGCTGACATCTTCCTGGGGCTGAGCTGTGACATCAGCTTCTTAAAATAGAGCTTGCTGCTGGAATTGCTCCCAGCCTCCATCTATAGGCCCTCTGTGGTTAGCTGGTCTATAGGTCTCTTATCTACCCCGTGCCTCACACATAATGCTTGCATGGAAAACTGGAGTCTCGGCTTTCATTCTGCTCAATAACAATTTATGCCTCCTATCTCCATCTTCATAAGCCTTGCGGTATTCACCCTCCACCCCCAGAATTCATCTACCAGCTAGATATTAACTAACAATTTCCTGAAATGGTGAACCATCAAATATTCTATGAACACATGGAGATAGTCAACATGAAGTCATCCCGAAGGGTCATACATAATGACACAACACATCCGGTAGAGTCTGAATACAGCTTTAGGACATCAGTACATGGGTTGGAAGGGTTACAGTGTTTGAACTGTCATCTCTATTTCTTCTTTTGATATTTTCTGAAAAATTGGCTGTTCTTGAAAAGAAGTCAATTTCGAGGCTTGTTTACGCAGTATTATTCATGTGCTTTGTTGTAAGCTGGCCAAACGCATTACATAGTTATGGACTGAAGACTGGTGAAAACAAAAGGATTGAGCATGTTAAAATCCATTATGCCTGACCAGTCTTTTCGCAGTAAGGAGAACCTCAGGACTACATTTGCTGTAGGGAGAACATTGGGACTTCTCTATACATATTATATGATTGGGTAATCATGGGCACCTTTAGGCTTTGTTTTTTGTTGTGTTGAGAGTCTACATTTAGCGTTCCTGTGGCTTTTCCAACAGTTGTGAGACAAGGATAGGCCAGTCTGCAGTACTATCCTGGATGTTCTCCATTAAATTCAAAGAAGTCCATCAGCGTTACATTTGGGATCCATCACAGCGTCCTGTCTACTATAAACAGAAACTTGTAAGTATTTTCTTGACTGATAGTTGTTGAAATGTGACATTGGAAGCTGAAGGCCCAGATGTGTCAGGCTTATGTTTATCAGACTGCTGACACCAGATGGACATTTATAAATAACTAGATGGTGGCCTGATTCTAACGCATCGGGTATTCTAGAATATGTATGTAATAAATAATAATAAAAATAAGTTTACTTATATAGCGCCAACATATTCCGCAGCGATTTACAAATTATAGAAGGGATTTGTACAGACAATAGACATTACAGCATAACAAAATCACAGTTCAAAATAGATACAAAGAGGAGTGAGGGCCCTGTCGCAAGCTTACAATCTATAGGAAAAAGGGAGACACGAGAGGTGAATGGTAACAATTGCTTTTGTTGTTCGGACCAGCCATAGTGTAAGTTTATTTATGAAGATTTAAGAATAATGCAATGAATACACAGGATTTTCCGGGTAAAATATATACATTATCAGTGAAGCGGTGTTTAAATCCTGCGCCAATATCACTGATTGGTCGCCGCCGGCCGGGCATGACTAATCAGCGCAGCGGGGTTTAAATCTCGAGCCAAAATCGCTGATTGGTCGTGTCCAGCCCGGCGCGGCCAATCAGCGAAGCGTGGTTCAAATCCCGTGCCATTTTGCAGCTGGACTGCGCATGTCGCTGATTGGTCGCGGCCAGCCGGGCGCGACCAATCAGTGAGGGCTGACCCACACGTCCAGATAATTCCGGTACCGGAATAAATCGGTACCGGAGTTATCCGTGTCCGTGTGCCTGGGAACTCACGGAGGCCATACCTGCGGCACACGTGTGCCGCCCGTATGGCGAGTGGGTACCACACGGAGCGTGTGGTACCCACTCTGCATGGTGCTGAAGCTGCGATTCATATCATCCCTGCAGCAACGTTTGCTGCAGGGAAAATATGAAGAATAGTGTTTAAAATAAAGATCCATGTGTCCGCCGCCCCCCCACCCCCTGTGCGCCCCCCCCGCTGGTCAGAAAATACTCACCCGGATCCCCCGTCGGCAGTCGCTCCTTCCTGGTCTGGCCGCCTCTTACTGTATGCGGTCACGTGGGGCCGCTCATTTACACTCATGAATAGGCGGCTCCGCCCCTATTGGAGGTGGAGCCACATATTCATGAGTGTAATCGGCCGCATACAGTAGGAGGCGCGGCCAGACCAGGAAGGAGCGACTGCCGACGGGGGACCCGGATAAGTATTTTCTGACCAGCGGGGGGGGCGCACAGGGGGTGGGGGGGCGGCGGACACATGGATCTTTATTTTAAACACTATCATTCATATTTTCTCTGTAGCAAACGGTGCTACAGGGAAGATATGAATGGCGGCTTCAGCACCATGTGGGGGGGACAGCGCTTACTGTAGCGCTGTCTCCGGCACGCCACACGGACCCCAGACGGAGAATGTCCGTGTGAGGTGCGTGTTTTACACGGACCCATTGACTCTATTGGGTCCGTGTAATCCGTGCGCTCCCACGAACACTGACATGTCTCCGTGTTTGGCACACGGAGACACGGTCCGCACACGGTCCGCACAAAATCAATGACATCTGAACAGATGCATTGATTTTTATGGGTCTACGTGTGTCAGTGTCTCCGGTACGGGAGGAAACTGTCACCTCACGTACCGGAGCCACTGACGTGTGAAACCGGCCTGAAGCGGTGTTTAAATCCCGCACCAATATCGCTGATTGGTCGCATCCGGACGGGCGTGACCAATCAGCGCAGCAGGGTTTAAATCCAGAGCCAATATCGCTGATTGGTCGCGGCCGGCCGGGCACGACCAATCAGCGAAGCGTGGTTCAAATCCCGGGACAATTCGCGGCCGGACTGCGCCTGTTACTGATTTGTCGCAGGCAGCTGGCGAGACCAATCAGTGACGCAGGATTTCCGTTACAGACAAACAGACAGAATTAGACGATTATATAGTAGATACCGGATGCGTTAGAATCGGGCAACCATCTAGTATTCATATAAACATTGGTGCTTACATTTATGTTTTAACCCATTGGACACACTGCCATTGTTTTTCTCCTGTCTTTATTTTAAGAGTCAAAACTTTATTAGTCATCTATCGCTGTATGACAGCTTGTTTTCTACAGGATAACTTATAGTTTTCAAAGACACCATTTATTTTACCATATGATAAACTTAAAAACGGGGAACATTTTTATTCTCTCCCTTACACACTGTCCTCCATGTTGTTCTCTCCCTCACAGACTGTCCTCCATGTTATTCTCTCCCTCACACACTGTCCTCCATGTTATTCTCTCCCTCACAGACTGTCCTCCATGTTATTCTCTCCCTCACAAACTGTCCTCTATGTTATTCTCTCCTTCACAGACTATCCTCCATGTTATTTTCTCCCTTACAGACTGTCATCCATGTTATTCTCTCCCTCACAGACTGTCCTCCATGTTATTCTCTCCCTCACAGACTGTCCTCCATGTTATTTTTCTCCCTCACAGACTGTCCTTCATGTTATTCTCATTCTAGTATATGTATGTGCAGCGCCCCAGAGTCCTGGTCGTTGCAGTACTGTGGCTCCGCCACTAAGGGGAGCTATGGTGCGTCTGATGGCACTGAAGGAGTTCATCTGATCAGGTATCACAGACTCCAATACATTTCACAGTCAGGCCTCCGGGGGGAGCTAAGGGTTCTATTCACTAGGCCACTCCCCACCTTAGTGGGTAAACTGGGGGTCAGGCAGGAAGTTAGATCAGAAAGCTGACTGGGTTGGAACCAGGCAACACCTTGTGGCAGAGGGTGTTGCAGGAGAAGATTCAGTAGGGTCCCTGTCAGGGGTGGGATCCTGACAGAGGCTTGGCAACTTGAGCGAACGTAACGGGACCGTGCCTGCTCAGTATAGCGGCGGTACCCAAGAAAGGACCAGAAGCGAGATAGATTGTGCTGAGTGAGAAACGAGATCAAGCAATAGGAGAATACCAGTAGGGGTCGTGCTGTAAGACCGAAGCAACACCCTACTGAGGTGCACTACCGGTGGCCGGAACGCCGAGAGGGTATTTCAACATCCAGCTTCAAGCAATACTCTAAACAGCGGCAGGGCAGTCAGTCTAAGGCGGGCTGTCTAACTTAAATCACCTATGCAGTCTTGGGGGGCAACTTGTGGAGAGGGGCGACTCTAGGGTCCCGGAAGAGCTCCGAGCCTACCCGTCAAACGGGTGCCGTCCCAACCAGAACACCAGGGAGGGACGGAGGATTAGCAGAACATCATCTAATCGAGCTGTGAGGGAACTTAAGAAACAGACACAACAGTTGTGGGGACTTTCTGTAAGCACAGCAGGGAAGGACCGCAACACATAGCGCTAGAAGGAAGGCACAGATTTCCACCTGCTAAGAGAACTCTGGAGGTGCCATTGGACCGGCCGGACTTGCGTAGCCTGGTTATCCGGATTCCGGACTGAGGACCCAGAGATCTTCAGTAAAGAGGTAAAGAGACTGCAACCTGGTGTCCTCGTTATTTACTGCATCGCACCACAGCCTCACCACCATCATCCGTCATACATATCTATCACCGTACGCCCCTCGGCAGGGTCACGGACCGGGCCTAGCCACCGTGACAACCCCAGAGCAGAGACTCAGAGGCCCGGTACCGGGTACCCCTCGGCCCTGCGGCAGTGGGGGCGCTGCAAAACTTGGCGTCACGAACAGGATCTACTTAAGCCTGAAGAATCAGGTCATGTGTGCCTTGGAACTGTGATTTACTGTACTTTATTGCAAAGACTGTGGATTGTCACTTGCCGCCAAAAGTTCGCGCCAAAACTGCTGCCATTGCAGCGTCACAGGGAGCGCAGAGGAAGAAGAAGGGCGTGCCATGGGAGGAGACTACCAAAGCGGCGCCAGAAGTAGCGACCGCCCCCTCCAACTCCTGCTGCGAGAGGACGACCTGCCCAGCAGCAGAGGAGAACCGCCCCCTGATTTGCAACGGCGGGAACGAGGTGAAGGAGGAGCCCGACCTCAGACAAATGGCGGAGCCAGGTGCATGCGTTGCCGCCGAATGCCAGACAGCGACGATGAGCAGCAAGTGCCCGAGCAACGGCGAGGTGATCCCGGCTTGCCCTCACCCATCAGAAGCGGACTCGCGTCCACCGCCGGTGAGGGACCTGAACTCCTTGGAGCCGCCAGTGGAGGAGCCGAGCCTACCTATCCCAGCCACGGAACCATGGAGGGCGGAGTTACATCAAGAGGTGACTCTGGAGGAGCCGCGGTCCGGGCTGCAGCCGATTCCAGTGCCCTTGTCAACGGACCGGAGCGACATCGGTGGAATCACATCAGGCGCAGGTATGGACGGCATCCCTACTCCCCTGACCGATCCCGCTCCTGTGACCGCTCCTCACCCCAGCAATGATCGTTCCTTCTTGGTGGAGCGGGTCATCCTCACCTCTAACGCGATGGGGAAGCTAGTGCCTCCGCTACCAACCAAGATGGGAGAACCCATAGATGTGGGCCTAGACGGGGTGATCCTCCGGTGGGACACCCCCTGGACCGGGCCGGATGGGACCCGGGAGGATGGCCTCACCCTTGCGGTACTTACCTGGGAACAGTATAAGCAATGTCTAATACAACACTGGAAAGATCGAGACGAGACCGAACAACCTGACACACAACGTAAGAAGTCTGCGCCCGGCAGGAAAGACGTAGTAAAGCGGGGAACTGTGCTGGCCTACCACCCGAAGAGGGGATGGGGCTCCATACAGGAACCGGGGCTAGCAACTGATGTCTTTGTTACTAGCTACAACGTGAAAACCCCCTGCTGCAGTCGAGATGGTGACCCATTACAAAGGGGGGATCAGGTGACTTACACCCGTCATCGGAATGCACAAGGGTGGTGTGCCCGGAACGTTCGACGGTGTGAACCTGAGAGAGCGCCCCCTGTTGCCCCGATCAAGACTGATCCCGATTTGCCAGATCTTGTTCCTATCACCACCGTACGCCTTGTAGCGGCTACTGAACTCGCAAGCAGGATTAGCCTTCAAATCCAGACACCGGCTGATCTGATGGCGCCTGAGAGACCAACTACCAGCATGGGTGCTGCCTCAGCCAGGGGTGGGGAACCACCCTCGGCATCAAAAGAGTAAGAAACTGCAGTACCTGTAAATAGTTCTTTAACTGTTTGTTCGTTTCCTGTTTTGCTGCTAGACCCGTCCAGGGTTAACTCTTAAAGGGATCCCTATTGTTTTGTTTGTTCTTCTAAGTTTTGCACAAGTTTCCAGAACTGCCGCAATCATGAACAGTGCATGATACAAACTTTTTGTAAATAGTTTGCACCTTATTAAAGGTGCTCCCTACTGGTTTTACTTCAAAAAGGACTCTTTGTGAAGATACCACACTGAAACCTTTGCCGAGTATGGACTGGTAGCTTGAGAAGTTATGCTACCTCATACAGACTTGGTCCCCTCTTAAAGGGGATGTTCATTTGTTGCACTTAAATGGTGATATTGCTTTAAGACAGGTGGCAATAATGTTTGATGAAAGAAAGTGATGATAATGTGTACATGAGAAAGTTATATGTATCCAACTAGTTAATTGTAAAGAAATGCTGATAATGTTGATAGACAATGAGGATAGAAGGTGAACCCTGAGTCCTCCTAGGAGCCATATAGAAATGGCTCAGTACTCTTAAACTGAAAGTAATGTTATGCTCTATACTGTGTATAGTAGTTGAAAAGGCAGTAGGCCCGGGCTGAACGGGGCGGTCCTGTAACAGAAAGGAGAGGCAGAAGGTCTGGTGCCGTTAGGACAGGCGGTCCTGCAGATTTAAAGTAGGAGAATGAAAAAGTTAAATTGCCTTATAATGTGATTATAAGAAGGTTTTTAGTGGATTCAGAGTGTATGTCCTTAAAGGCAATGTTAAATTATTGTTCAACAATTTTGCACTTAGTAGAATACCCGGTTGGGTAAAAGCAAGTTATTTATAGCATGTTGCTATGACATTTAACTATGTTTGTAACGTTCAAGTGTCCTCACCTCCCATAAAGGGAAGCTCTGTTTAAGTATACTTATTGTTATTGCACTCAACAAAACTGTATGTCTTTTTGCTAACTTGTATTGTTGTTTTCTTCTCAGTCCCGGAGTACTGTGTTTAACCAGGGGGGAGTGCAGCGCCCCAGAGTCCTGGTCGTTGCAGTACTGTGGCTCCGCCACTAAGGGGAGCTATGGTGCGTCTGATGGCACTGAAGGAGTTCATCTGATCAGGTATCACAGACACCAATACATTTCACAGTCGGGCCTCCGGGGGGAGCTAAGGGTTCTATTCACTAGGCCACTCCCCACCTTAGTGGGTAAACTGGGGGTCAGGCAGGAAGTTAGATCAGAAAGCTGACTGGGTTGGAACCAGGCAACACCTTGTGGCAGAGGGTGTTGCAGGAGAAGATTCGGTAGGGTCCCTGTCAGGGGTGGGATCCTGACAGAGGCTTGGCAACTTGAGCGAACGTAACGGGACCGTGCCTGCTCAGTATAGCGGCGGTACCCAAGAAAGGACCAGAAGCGAGATAGATTGTGCTGAGTGAGAAACGAGATCAAGCAATAGGAGAATACCAGTAGGGGTCGTGCTGTAAGACCGAAGCAACACCCTACTGAGGCGCACTACCGGTGGCCGGAACGCCGAGAGGGTATTTCAACATCCAGCTTCAAGCAATACTCTAAACAGCGGCAGGGCAGTCAGTCTAAGGCGGGCTGTCTAACTTAAATCACCTATGCAGTCTTGGGGGGCAACTTGTGGAGAGGGGCGACTCTAGGGTCCCGGAAGAGCTCCGAGCCTACCCGTCAAACGGGTGCCGTCCCAACCAGAACACTAGGGAGGGACGGAGGATTAGCAGAACATCATCTAATCGAGTTGTGAGGGAACTTAAGAAACAGACACAACAGTTGTGGGGACTTTCTGTAAGCACAGCAGGGAAGGACCGCAACACATAGCGCTAGAAGGAAGGCACAGATTTCCACCTGCTAAGAGAACTCTGGAGGTGCCATTGGACCGGCCGGACTTGCGTAGCCTGGTTATCCGGATTCCGGACTGAGGACCCAGAGATCTTCAGTAAAGAGGTAAAGAGACTGCAACCTGGTGTCCTCGTTATTTACTGCATCGCACCACAGCCTCACCACCATCATCCGTCATACATATCTATCACCGTACGCCCCTCGGCAGGGTCACGGACCGGGCCTAGCCACCGTGACAACCCCAGAGCAGAGACTCAGAGGCCCGGTACCGGGTACCCCTCGGCCCTGCGGCAGTGGGGGCGCTGCATATGTAGTTTATTTATGAACGCTGATTGGTCGAGGCCGGCCGGATTTCGGTTACAGACAAACAGACCCTTAGACAATTATATATAGAGACTAGATGGTGGCCCGATTCTAACGCATCGGGTATTCTAGAATATGTATAGTAGTATATAGCACAGCCCACGCAGTATATAACACAGCCCACGTAGTATATAGCACAGCCCACGTAGTATATAGCACAGCCCACGTAGTATATAGCACAGCCACATAGTATATAACACAGCCACGTAGTATATAGCACAGCCACGTAGTATATTGCCTAGCCACATAGTATATTGCCCAGCCAGGTAGTATATCGCACTGCCACGTAGCATATTGCACAGCCACGTAGTATATTGCACAGCCACGTAGTATATAACACAGCCCACGTAGTATATAACACAGCCCACGTAGTATATAACACAGCCACTTAGTATATAGCACAGCCACGTAGTATATTGCCCAGCCACATAGTATTTTGCACAGCCACGTAGTATATAGCACAGCCCACATAGTATATAGCACAGAGACGTAGTATATAACACAGGCCACGCAGTATATAACACAGCCCATGCAGTATATAACACAGCCCACGTAGTATCTAACACAGCCCACGTAGTACATAGCAATGTGGGCACCATATCCCTGTTAAAAAAAAGAATTAAAATAAAAAATAGTTATATACTCACCTTCTGGCGGCCCCTGGATCCAGCCCAGGCGTTTAGCGATGCTACTCGCGACGCTCTGTTCCCAGTAATGCATTGCAGCAATAACACGCGAGACCGCTACGTCATCTCCGGTCATTGCCGCAATGCATTCTTGGGACCGGAGCATCGTGAGGAGCGGGAAAGGCGCCGGAAGGTGAGAATATAATGATTTTTTTTTTTTTTTAACATTAGATCTTTTTACTATTGTCCGTTTAATGGACTGCTAAACCGCAATGGGGGCACTGACTGGAGGGGAGTAGGGAAGGGCGAATTCGCGGCCGGACTGTGCCCGTCGCTGATTGGTCGCGGCTAGTGTTGAGCGATACCGTCCGATACTTGAAAGTATCGGTATCGGAAAGTATCGGCCGATATCGGCAAAGTATCGGATCTAATCCGATACCGATACCCGATACCAATACAAGTCAATGGGACTCAAGTATCGGACGGTATCGCTGATGGTTCCCAGGGTCTGAAGGAGAGGAAACTCTCCTTCAGGCCCTGGGATCCATATTAATGTGTAAAATAAAGAATTAAAATAAAAAATATTGCTATACTCACCTCTCCGACGCAGCCTGGACCTCACCGAGGGAACCGGCAGCGTTCTTTGCTTAAAATGCGCGCGTTTACTTCCTTCCGTGACGTCACGGCTTCTGATTGGTCGCGTGCCGCCCATGTTGCCGCGACGCGACCAATCACAGCAAGCCGTGACGTAATTTTCAGGTCCTCAATGCCTAATTCTAGGCATTGATGATTTTAAAATTACGTTCCGGCTTGTGATTGGTCGCGTCGCGGTCACATGGGCGACGCGACCAATCACAAGCCGTGACGTCACGGGAGGCAGGAAACGCGCGCATTTTAAAATTACGTCACGGCTTGTGATTGGTTGCGTGCCGCCCATGTGACCGCGACGCGACCAATCACAGCAAGCCGTGACGTAATTTCAGGTCCTGTATGCCTAATTCTGCATTGAGGACCTGAAATTACGTCACGGCTTGCTGTGATTGGTCGCGTCGCGGTCACATGGGCGGCACGCGACCAATCACAAGCCGTGACGTAATTTTAAAATGCGCGCGTTTCCTGCCTCCCGTGACGTCACGGCTTGTGATTGGTCGCGTCGCCCATGTGACCGCGACGCGACCAATCACAAGCCGGAACGTAATTTTAAAATCATCAATGCCTAGAATTAGGCATTGAGGACCTGAAAATTACGTCACGGCTTGCTGTGATTGGTCGCGTCGCGGCCACATGGGCGGCACGCGACCAATCAGAAGCCGTGACGTCACGGAAGGAAGTAAACGCGCGCATTTTAAGCAAACAACGCTGCCGGTTCCCTCGGTGAGGTCCAGGCTGCGTCGGAGAGGTGAGTATAGCAATATTTTTTATTTTAATTCTTTCTTTTACACATTAATGTTGTTTCGATACTGATACCCAATACCACAAAAGTATCGGATCTCGGTATCGGAATTCCGATACCCGCAAGTATCGGCCGATACCCGATACTTGCGGTATCGGAATGCTCAACACTAGTCGCGGCCGACCAGCTGCGACCAATCAGCGACGCGGGATTTCCATGTCAGACAAACAGACGGAAGTGACCCTTAGACGATTATATAGATAGATGTTCTTTAGGAATTTGTATGTTGGGAAGTATAATATTCCTCTTTTTTATATAATGGTGGTAAATGTGTAGGTGGTTTCCAGACAGGAAAGAACGGTGCTCAGGACAGATGTCGTTCCTGATGACATGCTCTCCATAAGCACATGTGGGATGCAGCTGTTGTGGAAAACACATGCCTCAAACAGTAGGAATGGAATAATGGAAAATCGTCTTCTTCAGCTTATCCCAGAGGGAGCGAGTGAGAACACAAGATAATGAATGCTGCAAATTATATGAACCTAAAACATTGTGTTCGCTAGCTTATTACACCCATCAGGCCTGACATCTAATGTCTTCATTAGACATATTTCTAAGACTAGATGCAGTATGTGCTGCTTTCGCTATAATAAGACTGAACTAAGGCAACATTAATCACATTTATGCTTGGCTCATAATATTGTGTAAAATTTAATTAAAAGGGTTTGTTTTTACTACCTACCACTTATTTAAAGGAACTTACTCGGCAGTCATTATAGGGTCATGCTCCTGAATCTCCCAGAAGTTGCTGCTAGCCTCCGCAAAAAAAAAGTATAGTATTATGCTGTGCCAATTTATATAGATGAACAACCACAGTCACACATCCATGTCATGGTGTGAGCACATTCCATAATGCACGGACTATCCATGATCCGCGAGGCTACTGACCCCAAACTTGACAGCCTCATTCATGTATCACGGTTCAGGCACGCACTGACCGTGGTACTCATGAGTCAAACTTGACAGCCTCATAGACATGTATGAGGCTGTCAGGTTCGGGGCAGAAACCAGCAGTCTGTGCATCATGGTCCATGTTTGAACCGTGAGACGGATGGATGAGGCTGTTAAGTTCGGGTTTTGAGCCCCACAGACAGTCTGTGCCAGGACCGTGACACATGGATAAGTGAATGCAGCATAAGGCCTCATTCACACCTCCATGCTGTACGTATGTTTTGAATGCATGTTTTTTCACAGATCCAACACGTACCCATTATAATCTATGGTGCTAGTCACATGTCCATGTTTTTTCACGGATCGTGTGTCCATGCAAAACACAAGGAAACTTGCCAATTTTTTTTCTGGTATTACAGATGACAAGGGCCAATAAAAGTTATGGGTCAGTCAAAAACACGTACAGCACATGGATGGCATCTGTGTGCTGTACGTGTTTAATATTGCAAAGTATTGGAGAAGCTTTGTAATTTATATATAATCCATCCATGAAAAACTCTGATGAAACACTGATGGTAAAAACGGACACACGGACCATACACCGATGACACAATAATGGTGAAAACGGACACATGGGACCATACACGGATGACACACTGATGGTAAAAACGGATACACGGACCATACACCGATGACACAATAATGGTGAAAACGGACACATGGACCATACACGGATGACACACTGATGGTAAAAACGGATACACGGACCATACACCGATGACACAATAATGGTGAAAACGGACACATGGACCATACACCGATGACACACTGATGGTGAAAACGGACACACGGACCATACACTGATGACACACTGATGGTAAAAACGGATACACGGACCATACACCGATGACACAATAATGGTGAAAACGGACACATGGACCATACACCGATGACACACTGATGGTGAAAACGGACATACGGACCATACACTGATGACACACTGATGGTGAAAACGGACACACGGACCATACACTGATGACACACTAATGGTGAAAACGGACACACGGACCATACACCGATGACACAATAATGGTGAAAACGGACACATGGACCATACACGGATGACACACTGATGGTGAAAAAGGACACACGGACCATACACTGATGACACACTGATGGTAAAAACAGACACACAGAATCACAACACTGATGATACCAGTACCATCTTTTCATGTGCGTGTTTAACCCCTTAGTGACAGAGCCAATTTGTTACTTAATGACCGAGCCAATTTTTACAATTCTGACCACTGTCACTTTATGAGGTTATAGCTCTAGAACGCTTCAACGGATTCCACTGATTCTGAGAATATTTTTTTCGTGACATATTATACTTCACGTTAATAGTAAAATTTCTGTGATATAACTTGAGTTTATGAAAAAAAAAGGAAATTTGGCCAAAATTTTGAAAATTTAGCAATTTTCAAACTTTTAATTTTTGTACCCTTAAATCAGTCATATCGCACAAAATAGTTAATAAATAACATTTCCCACACGTCAACTTTACATCAGCACAATTTTGGAAACATAATTTCTTTTTTGTTAGTACGTTATAAGGGTTAAAAATTTACCAGCGATTTCTCATTTTTCCAACACAATTTACAAAACCATTTTTTTAGGGACCACCTCACATTTGAAGTGGGTTTGGGGGGGGTCAATATAACAAAAAACACCCCAACCTTCACTATTCTAAAAAGTGCACCCCTCAAGGTGCGCAAAACCACATTCAAGAAGTTTATTAACCCTTCAGGTGCTTCACGAGAACTAAAGCAATGTGGAAGAAAAAAATGAACATTTTACTTTTTTCACAAAAAATTTACTTTGGAACCAATTTTTTTTATTTTTACAATGGAATCAGGAGAAAATGGACCTCAGAATTTGTTGTGCAATTTCTCCTGAGTACGCCAATACCCCATATGTGGAGGAAAGACACTGTTTGGGTGCATGTCAGGGCTCAGAAGTGAGGGAGCACCGTTTGACTTTTTGAAAGCAAAATTGGCTGGAATCAATGGTGGTGCCATGTTGCATTTGGAGACCCCCTGATGTACTTAAACATTGGAACCCCCCCCAATTCTAACTTCAACCCTAACCCCAACACACCCCTAACCATAACCCTAACCACAACCCTAACCCCAACACACCCCTAATCCTAATCCCAACCCTAACCATAACCCTAACCACAAACCTAACCCTAACCCTAATCCCAACCCTAACCATAATCCCACCCATAACCACAACCCTAACCCTAGCCCAACCCTAACTTTAGCCCCACTCTAACTTTAGTGCAACTAACCCTAGCCCAACCCTAACCCTTGCTTTAGCCCAACCCTAACTTTAGCCCAACCCTAACCCTAACTTTAGCCCAACTCTAACCCTGATGGAAAAATGGAAATAAATACATTTTTTTATTCTTATTATTTTTACCTAACTAAAGGGGTGATAAAGGGGGGTTTGATTTGCTATTTCTTTTTATAGGGTCTATCAGTGATCAAAATGAACCAATAGGAAAAATTTCCTATTGTTGCCATTAATAACGTCCATCACAACACTGGAGTTGGTAAAAACCAACCCGAATCATGTACTCTGGGATCTCAGCTACCCTCGGTTGCCGAGACCCCGGAGAAATTCCGACTCTGGAGGGCACTATACACACATTTCTCAGTGCCATTAAAAAGCGGTGCTGAGGCATAAGTACCCTTAACTGCCACCGTTAATAGGCATATCAGCGGTCGTTAAGGTGTTAAACACGAACGTGTGAATGAGGCCTTACGTGGAGTCCACCAGTGAAGGAGCTGCTCATTTCTAGCAGATCTGAATAATAGAAGGATCACCTTCTATGACATTTAATAACATACTATAGGTCTACGAGGGTCAAATTGTTTGAAAAGTAAGAGGTAATTTTTATGTACTTTTGATCACTAAACTCAGAAAAATTATTGAAAAACTCCATCACATACAGTTTTTTCACAAACACTGACTCCATAGGCTTTTTCTTGCAGCATACTTTGACCCCTTTGCATGACCTTTGGTGGATGATTTTGGTGTCATTAGATTAGTCATTAGGTTAGAAATCAATGGATGCTGTGCTGCAATTGACTGCTCTAGTAAGATATTTTCTTAACCCAGTTTCCCAAGAGTGTGGTGGTATCTATAGCATCCAATCATAGCATATCTTTCATTTTACCTTAGCAGTATAAGAAATGAAAGCTGCACTGTGATTGGTTATATAGGCAGTAAAGACAGATTTCTTTTTAATCACAGTTCAAAACAGTGTGGTGGTGTCAATAGCAGCCAATCAGAGCATAGCTTTCATTTTACCTCAGGAGTATAAGAACTGAAAGCTGCACTGTGATTGGTTTCTATTGGGAGCAAAGACAGATGTTCTTTTAGAATTTATAAGAGTGTGGTGGTGTGCTTACCACAATTTATTTCAGTACTTAGTGGTTGTGGTGGATTAAGCTTCTGTTTCTAACAACGTGATCAAAATGGCTACAAGGGAGTATCGTAATTCACTTGACAATTTTTGCTACATTTATGGTTCTTATGTACTAAAGAAACAAGGAAGGAAGATTACAGACTTCGTTAGAAAAGTGTGTTATGCATACTTTGGTGTAGAACTAGGTGATCAGGACAAGTCATGGGCGCCACAAGTAGTGTGTTCTGTTTGTGTAGAAGATTTACGAGAGTGGTCTAAATGGAAGAAAGAGAGCGTTTTTTTTGGCGTGCCCAGGCTCGGACTGGCCCACCGGAGAACCGGAGGATCCTCCGGTGGGCCCAGGCACAGACACCTGCTGGTAGGGCCCCCACTGCTCCAGGGCCCCCACTGCTCCAATATGCACATATTCATGGCCTTAATGACAGTATCACATGACCGCACAAGCAGGAAGCAGATGCGATGCTGCGCCGCCGCCGGGAGTCGGGACAGAGCGCGAGGGATGTCGGCACGGCCGTGCAGTGTGTGGGACAGGTGAGTATGAGGACGGGGGGTTCTGGGGGCTGAAGGAGGACATAATGCGGCGCGCGGTGCGGGTGCGGCGGCGGGGGGGTGGGGGTAAGTCTGGGGAAGATTGCTGGTCACACTGGGGGCAGTGCTGTACACTGGGGCAATGCTGGACACTGGCGCAGATTGCTGGACAATGGGGCAGATAGATTTCTGGACACACTGGGGGCAATGCTGAACACTGGGGCAGATTGCTTTTCACACTTGGGGCAGTGCTGTACACTGGGGCAGATTGCTGGTCACACTGGGGGCAGTGCTGTACACTGGGGCAATGCTGGACACTGGGGCAGATTGCTGGACACTGGGGCAGATTGCTGGTCACACTGGGGGCAGTGCTGTACACTGGGGCAATGCTGGACACTGGGGCAGATTGCTGGACAATGGGGCAGATAGATTGCTGGACACACTGGGGGCAATGCTGGACACTGGGGCAGATTGCTGGTCACACTGGGGGCAGTGCTGGACACTGGGGCAGATTGCTGGACACACTGGGGGCAATGCTGGACACTGGGGCAGATTGCTGGACACACTGGGGGCAATGCTGGACACTGGGGCAGATTGCTGGACACACTGGGGGCAATGCTGGACACTGGGGCAGATTGCTGGACACACTGGGGGCAATGCTGGACACTGGGGCAGATTGCTGGACACACTGGGGGCAGTGCTGGACACTGGGGCAGATTGCTGGACACACTGGGGCAATGCTGTACACTGGGGCAGATTGCTGGACACACTGGGGCAGATTGCTGGACACACTGGGGGCAATGCTGGACACTGGGGCAGATTGCTGGACACACTGGGGGCAGTGCTGGACACACTGGGGGCAGTGCTGGACACTGGGGCAGATTGCTGGACATACTGGGGCAGATTGCTGGACAACCTGGGGGTTATATGTTTGACATACTGGGGAAGATTGCTGGACACACTGTCTGGGGGCAATGCTGGACACTGGGGCAGATTGCTGGACACACTGGGGGCAGTGCTGGACATACTGGGGCAGATTGCTGGACACACTGGGGGTAATATGCTGGACACACTGGGGCAGATTGCTGGACACACTGTCTGGGGGCAATGCTGGACACTGGGGTAATATGCTGGACACACTGGGGCAGATTTCTGGACACACTGGGGGAAATGCGGGACACACTGGGGCAATATGCTTGACATACTGGGGAAGATTGCTGGACACACTGTCTGGGGGCAATGCTGGACATACTGGGGCAGATTGCTGGACACACTGGGGGCAGGACTGGAGGCATGGGCAGAATGTAGACACGGGGCATGATTGGAGACACGGGGCAGAATGAAAGACATGGGGCAGGATTGGATCATGGGGCAGGATGGATACGATGGAGACAGATGGGGCAGGATGGGGAGATCATATGGGGTAGAATGGATACTCATGAGGGCAGGATGCGAGAACATATGGCTGGAGCCAGGAATGAGATAAACGGGGCCAGGGTGGGGAATATTATTACCATAGGGGCTAATTAAGGGATATTATTACTGCAGTGATGTATTTATTTTATTTTTTGAGGACACTGTTTTAAATGGGGGGGGCGGTCCTGTTAGTGTGCAGAGTGACACTATATCGCCTTTTTTTCTTCATGTGGTGTAATGTAGAAGTTGTGAAAAATTAAGTAATGTGTTCTGCAAGCGGAGCTCGAGATAACTGTGTTATTTCCTGCAGAAACGAGTCCTGGCTGGATGAAGTGACGGCGGTCTGTGCTGGATGAAAGATGAAGGACTTCACCTAGAGATGTCACTGGTGAGTCAGTGTTACCTATACACTGACACTATACACTGTATACTATATACAGAGCTCCTGTGTACAATGTCACCAGTGATCACTGTATTACCTATACATTATATACAGAGCTCCTGTGTATAATGTCACCAGTGATCTCTGTATTACCTCTACACAGACACTGCATACTAAGTACAGATCTCCTGTGTATAATGTCACTTAGGCTGCCGTCACACATTCAGTATTTGGTCTGTAATTTACATCAGTATTTGTAAGCCAAAACCAGGAGTGGGTGATAAATACAGAAGTGGTGCATATGTTTCTATTATACTTTGCCTCTGATTGTTCCACTCCTGGTTTTGGCTTACAAATACTGATGTAAAATACTGACCAAATACTGCTAGTGTGACGGCAGCCTTATGATGATAGTATTGTGTTTTGTTTGTTTTTTTAAATTTCTGATCAGTATTGTAGTATTCAGTCACTATGTGGTGGTAATATGTGGTCTGGAAATGGTGTTGTGGTATTTGTCCCTTGTATGTGCTATTTGGTCACCAAGTGGTGATAATATGTGGTCTTGACATGGTGCGGTGGTATTTGTCCCTTGTATGTAGTATTACTCGGTCACTATGTGGTCTGGTCATGGTGTGGTGGTATTTCTTCCTGTAAGTGGTATTATTGGTCTTGGTATAGTGGATTGTGTTGTGTATGGCGGTCATTTGTTCTCTCTGATATTAATTAGGAGAAGAATCTTTATTTCCATTAGAGTTGTAATGCTTTGTACACAGCGGCGGAGATGCACTTACAGGGGTTTCCTGTGGAAAAAAGTAATCACCTCTCCACAGGATAAGTGATAACGTATTGATTGGTGGGGGGTCTGACTGCTTAGACCCACTCCGCAAAATGTGGAACTTTTTATCCCCATTAGACTGGAGTGGCATGTCCGACTAGATCACTGATCCATTCATTCCCTTAGTGGCTGCACTTGTTTTTTTCTGGAAGCCCCAAAGAGAATGAATGGAACTGCGGTCAGAAATCCCACCTGCCACTGCATTTTAAAATAGTGATAAAAGTGTCCTGTCAGGGATAAAACTTCCCCATTCTTCCGATCGGTGCAATTTCTAATGGTCGGATCTAAGCGATCACCTATCCTGTGGAGCCCATGGATCAGTGATAATTGTTTTAACCAAGAACCCCATTAATGTAAACTACCGTAATTATACATCCCAGTTATTGGGGTACACGGTAGATGTGCAGCAGCCGCCCGTGTTTTACAGCCGATGCTCCACTATAATGACAGATATTTGCATATAGCTGTAGGGTGGGCCCCTAGAGTCCATTCCTCTGGTGGGCCCCAGACACCCCAGTCCGACGCTGGGCGTGCCTATGACCTGGAGGGAACCGCAAAATCATAGTGATGACTGCTACTTTTGTACATGCAACGTGGAGGGATTCAAACTTTGAAAAGAAGGAAATTTACTCGAATCTCCTGTCAGCGATTCGCCCTGTGCCTTACGGTCCAGGAATACCTGTCTCTTCACCTCAGGAGAAACTTGAAGATACACCTGATTCAGAACATGAAGAGCAGGATTCTGAGCCAGACTTTCATGCTTGTCCCAACATACCACAGCTTTTTTCACAGCTCAAATTAAATAATTTAGTCAGGGACTTGGACCTCACTAAACATTCTGCAGAATGTTTAGGCTGTAGACTAGAGGAAAACCTGCTAGCTCCCAGTACCTGTTTTTCATGGTACTGAAGCGGAGAAAAGAAATTCCTTTTATACTTTTATCAAGACGGTGCTCTAGTGTATTGCAGTGATGTTCCTGGGCTGATGGAAAAATGTAACATTGAGTACATTGTGAGTGCAGATCCTTTGATTCATCAAAAAAAAATCTGAAAGTTTTGCTACTGCACAATGGCAACAAGTATGCTTCAGTTCCTGTAGGGCATTCTGTGCACTTGAAGGAAGCTATGAGAATTTAGACGTTATTCTCAAGAAACTTAACTACGAGGATCAATTGTGGTCAATATATGGTGAACTGAAAATTCTCTCTTTGCTGCTTGGGCAGCATGGAGGATACACAAATTACCCATGTTTTTTGTGTGAATGGGATAGCTGGGATGGGACTCTTTACTGGAGCCAAAAAAGTTGGCAAACGAGAACATCTTTGCAACCTGAACATAAACATAGTCACGGAAAGTTTATTTGATCCCACTAAAGTTCTCCTGCCAGCAGTCCGCATTAAGCTTGGACTAATTAAACAGTTTGTGAAAGCTTTACTGAAAGAAGGAGAGACTTTTAAGTACCTGTGTACCAATTTAAGGGAATGTCTGAAGCAAAACTGAAGGAAGGCATTTTTGTGGCTCCAGATATTTGGAAAACTCATGAAGGATGACTTGTTCTAAACAAAATTGAAAGGTGTTATAAAAATGGCTTGGGGTTCTGTTAAAGTTGTGAACACATTTCTAGATAACAACAAAGATCTAAAATTTAAGTCCATCTTGGAGACCATGCTGAAACGTTTCAAAGCCTTAGGTTGTCTATTGAATTTGAAGTTATATTTTCTACATTCCCATTTGGACTACATTCCTGAAAACCTCGGTGGTATTAGCCAAGAGCAAGGAGAAAGATTTTGTCAGGATATCAAGGAGATGGCACGACGATACCAAGGTAGATGGAACGTGAACATGATGGCAGACTACTGCCTGATGTATAACAGGAGAGGTATCAAGAGAAGCTTTCACGAGAAAAGTAAAAGGCACAATAGTTAATTTCCAATAAATCACCAACTTGCATATTTTGTATATAATATACCATGTTCCAAATTATTATGCAAATTATATTTTTCTCGGATTTTCCTAAATGGTCGGTGCAAATGACAGTCAGTCTAATAAACAACATCACCCGTTAGAGTATGCATCAAATTTTATTGAAGTAACCTCCCAATGATAACAGTATAATCTCCAAAATTAATTAAACCTCAAAATGCACTGTTCCAAATTATTAGGCACAGTAGAATTTGTAAACATTTGATATGTTTTAAAGAACTGAAAATGCTCATTTGTGGAATTTGCAGCATTAGGAGGTCACATTCACTGAACAAAAAAGCTATTTAACTCCAAAACATCCTAACAGACCAAGTTACATGTTAACATAGGAACCCTTCTTTGATATCACCTTCACAATTCTTGCATCCATTGAACTTGTGAGTTTTTGGAGAGTTTCTGCTTGTATTTCTTTGCATGAAGTCAGAATAGCCTCCCAGAGCTGCTGTTTTGATGTGAACTGCCTCCCACCCTCATAGATCTTTTGCTTGATGATACTCCAAAGGTTCTCTATGGGGTTGAGGACAGGGGAAGATGGTGGCCACACCATGAGTTTATCTCCTTTTATGCCTATAGCAGCCAATGACTCAGAGGTATTCTTTGCAGCATGAAATGGTGCATTGTCATGCATGAAGATGATTTTGCTCCTGAAGGCACGTTTCTGCTTTTTATACCAAGGAAGAAAGTTGTCAGTCAGAAACTCTATATCTTTGCAGATGTCATTTTCACACCTTCAGGAACCTTAAAGGGCCCTACCAGCTGTTTCCCCATGATTCCGTCCCAAAACATGACTCCTCCACCTCCTTGCTGACGTCGTAGCCTTGTTGGGATATGGTGGCCATCCACCAACCATCCACTACTCCATCCATCTGGACCATCCAGGGTTGCTTGACACTCATCAGTAAACAAGACTGTTAGAAAATTAGTTTTCATGTATGTCTGGGCTCACTGCAACCATTTCTGCTTGTGAACACTGTTTAGGGGTGGCCGAATAGTAGGTTTATGCACCAAATAAGAAGAGAATGTCCAGCTTAACCGAATCCGTGAAAAAAGAGTTTTCTTTATTCACAAACTTTAAGCATAGAGGATACAGACTTCAGCACGAACCATATGGGTAAGAATCTCAACGCGTTTCTGGAGACTAAGCTCCCTTAATCATGACATTCCAAAAGACCCATGTGTCCCACTTAAATAGCCCTAAACCGGAAAACACACCGGTGGGGTAAATGATTAACATAACTAATTTGAAAAGTGGGCATAAGATAAACAGATATAAAAAGTTCATAACACGGTAATCCATTTGAACAATATACATATATAACAAAACAAAAATATTGACAATGATTATACAGATTAAAAAGATTTGTACAATGAAATCTACATAAAAGATAAAATATACATAGATAAAAATTATTAAGAATTGAACAATTATGCCTACAGTTATTAATAACTAAATACTTTGAACATTGAACATGACAACAACAAATATAAATTGCAAAAAATAAAAAAGGAAAAAAAATAAAAAAGGCATTGTTCAATTCTTAATAATAATTTTTATCTATGTATATTTTATATTTTATATAGATTTCATTGTACAAATCTTTTTAATCTGTATAATCATTGGTAATATTTTTGTTTTGTTATATATGTATATTGTTCAAATGGATTACCGTGTTATGAACTTTTTATATCTGTTTAACTTACGCCCAATTTTCAAATTAGTTATGTTAATCATTTACCCCACCGGTGTGTTTTCCGGTTTAGGGCTATTTAAGTGGGACACATGGGTCTTTTGGAATGTCATGATTAAGGGAGCTTAGTCTCCAGAAACGTGTTGAGATTCTTACCCATATGGTTCGTGCTGAAGTCTGTATCCTCTATGCTTAAAGTTTGTGAATAAAGAAAACTCTTTTTTACGGATTCGGTGAAGCTGGGCATTCTCTTCTTTTTTGGATTCTATACGCGTGGACACAGCGGGTCCGTGCTCCCGAAGATTGGTTTATGCATCACGGGTGAGCTGGTTTATATTCCTTCTTTCAAGGTTTATGCACCACAGCAAGCCTTTGAAGGATCCTACATCTTGAGGTTCGAGGGACTCCAGAGGCACCGGCAGCTTCAAATAACTGTTTGCTGCTTTGTAATGGTATTTTGGCAGCTGCTCTCCTCTTAATCCAAAGAATTTGTCTGGCAGAAATCTTCCTCATTATGCCTTTATCTGCATGAAATCTGTCTGTGCTCTGTTTCATGTAGAAAACGTTGAGAAACACGTTATGGTGTCTCCATGGCTTTTCTACATGCATTTGCATATTTCCCTTTAGGGATGGGAGCAGTGTTCTGGATCACTGCGTTGAGAAACACGTGATGGTGTCTCCGTGGTGTTGGATGTTTTGATCTCCCCGAGGTCATTCATCCATATGTTTATGTGCTCTGTTTCAGTCACAAATCTCTTCATAGCATGATGATCACTCTTAAGTTTTCGTGAAATATCTAATGTTTTCAAACCTTGTCCAAGGCATTGCACTATTTAACGCTTTTCAGCAGTAGAGAGATCCTTTTTATTTCCCATATTGCTTGAAACCTGTGCCCTGCTTAATAATGTGTAACATCATTTTTAAGTAGTTTTCCTTTAATTAGAATCACCTGGAAAACTAATTATCACATGTGTTTAAGATTGATTTCAGTGATCCATTGAGCCCTGAGACACAATACCATCCATGAGTTTATTTGAAAAACAAAACAATTAAATCTTTATGACAATCCAATTTGCATAATAATTTGGAACATGGTGTATTGTGCACATTTTTGCCTATAACAAAGATTTTTCTTGTTCATCTCGATTGTATGTAATTTCACACCCGATTCTTTGCAAAATCCATACACGATGGTTAAAAAGAGGAGAGGTTTTTTTAATCGGGGCATTAGAAAGCATAGGAATCAGTTATTGGATTTGAAACCATTTTCATAAACCCAAATTTTGCATACCTGTGTAATCAATAGAAATCTGTCATGTTGGGTGCCAGAGGGGACACCACTGAGCCACTATACCTTGGCATAGATAAACATAGGATTGCCAGCCTTTTGAGGATATGAATTGTATAAAAGTGGATTTAAGATAATATGCGCATTTTACCTTTAAATATGCTATTTGATGTAAGAATAATGTAATTGGGAAATTATTTAGATAGCACAATATAAGATAGATTATGGGTGTGATTTTGAGTATTACATTGATGTAGTGAAGACTATATGACACCTTTGAAGATGTGCCCTTTAATATGATGGCGTCCGGGAATCTCAAATGCTATGGCGTTCTATACTATGCTATGCTATGACGATATTGTCCTCAATAAAATGGCGCTTTGCTGGGGCATATGCGCAGATGAAATGTTTTTGTAGGTTGCTGCTCTATGCACTAAATGTCTTGAGCACGGGCAATGCAATTTCGGGGATAGGGAGGGGGTGAGTCATAATAATGAATTATTTGCACATGGATCATTATGACCAATTAAGATATATCATAATCATGTAAACACTTTTTGCAATATTGTATCTGTATGTTTTTGAGTGAATTAATATATTGATACACATGAACTTTGCACTGTGCACTTTATATGTATATGAATTGTATGAATTTGCATATTAATTGTCATGTAATTGGAACACCTATTTATATATCAATTGTATAACACTGCACTGCTTGAAAAAGTTCCACATTTGGAGCAAAACTTGGCCCTGGCAAAAAATTGGTCAATCAACCACTATATCCTCGCCCCTCTGTATCAGTCTGTAATTGCTAATTTGCTTACTGTAAGTGATATCTGTAACTTGTATGTAACCCGTTCTCATGTACAGCACCATGTAATCAATGGTGCTATATAAATAAATAATAATAATAATTTTGGACTTTTGGAGTGCTGCCTTCATCTTTTCTGGACATGCTTTGAGATTTAGTTTTGCTTGGTAGTCTGTGTACCTGTTTATAACCTATTGCCTTTGCTGGTGCTGAGAATAGATTCTCTTGTTAGATATATAATGCAATGACAGCTGATGGAGCATGGGAAAGCTTCTTTTCTAATAGAGGAGCTGATGTATTGGTTGTCTGGTCATCAACTCCTCCATCAGCAGTCATTTTATATCTAACAAGAGAGTGGACTATGTAATAAAAGATGGTGCTCTGAAAAACAAAAATAACAAGAATACACTATGTAAGAAACAGCACTGTACATAACACCAGAGGAAGCTATATAATAAGGGACGGCATCATATATAACTAGAAAGGATGGTACGTAAGGGACGGTGTTATACATAACAAAAGAGGAAACACTAGTACACTATATACTAAGGGACTGTTAGACATAATAAGTGAGTACACTATATACTAAGGGACTGTGCTATACATAAGTGAGTTCACTATATACTAAGGGACTGTGCTATACATAAAAAGTGACTACACTATATACTGAGGGACTGTGCTATACATATTAAGTGAGTGCACTATATACTAAGGGGCTGTGTTAAACATAATAAGCGATAATAACATCTTCATCCACCTCCCCCGTTCCTAAATCCATTATAAATCCCCCTTCCTCCAATCCCAATCCCCCACACCCTTCATTGTCCTCCTCCCCCCCGCATCCCATTGTCCTCTCCCCACCCCTATCATTGCCCTCTTCACTACCTCCATCATTGGCTTCTCCCCCACCACCCCCATCATTGCTCTTTCCACCACCTCTATCATTGCTTTCTACACCACCACCCCATCATTGCCCATTCCACCACCTCCATCATTGCCTTCCCCCCACCACCCCCATCATTGCCCATTCCACCACCTCCATCATTTCCTCCTTCCCACCACCCCCATTATTGCCCTTTCTACCACGACCATCATTGTCATTTCCACCACCTCCAGCATTGCTTTCTCCACCACCACCCTCATCACTGCCCATTCCACCACCTCCATCATTTCCTCCTCCCCCACCATCCCCATTATTGCCCTTTCCACCATGACCATCATTGTCCTTTCCACTACCACCATCATTGCCTTTTTCCCACCACCCCATCATTGCCCATTCCACTACATCCATCATTTCCTCCTCCCCACCACCCCCATTATTGCCCTTTCCACCATGACCATCATTGTCCTTTCCACTACCACCATCATTACCTTTCCCCCACCACCCCATCATTGCCCATTCCACTACATCCATCATTTCCTCCTCCCCACCACCCCCATTATTGCCCTTTCCACCACAACCATCATTGTCATTTCAACCTCCTCCATCATTGATTTCTCCCCCACCACCCCATCATTGCCCTCTCCATCACCCCCATCATTGCCTTTTACCCCACCACCCCATCATTGCTTTTTCCACCACCTCCATCATTGCCTTCTTCCCCACCACCCCATCATTGTGCTTTCCACTGCCACCATCATTGCCTTCTCCCCCACCACCCCATCATTGCCCATTCCACCACCTCCATTGTCCTGGTTCTCAATGGCAAGAGACCGTAGTAAAGCATACAAAAGGACTAGCTCTTGGAAGATGGGAACTCGAGCTGACTGTGAGCTAAACCTACCGCACAACTAACAGTGGCCGGGTAGCGTGCCTACGTTTTATCCCTAGACGCCCAGCGCCAGCCGGAGGACTGACTGACCCTAGCAGAGGAAAATACAGACCTGGCTTACCTCTAGAGAAATTTTCCCCAAAAGGCAGACAGTAGCCCCCACATATATTGTCGGTGATTTTAGAGGAAAATGACATACGAAGTATGAAGATAGGTTTAGCAAATTGAGGTCCGCTTACTAGATAGTAGGAAGACAGAAAAGGGAACTTCACAGTCAGCTGAAAACCCTTTCAAAACACCATCCTGAAATTACTTTAAGACTCTAATATCAACTCATGACACCAGAGTGGCAATTTCAGCTCACAAGAGCTTCCAGCCTCAGAAATATTCAAAAAACAGAGAACTGGAACAAAAATGCAAAACAATCTTAGGACTACAAGTCCAACTTAGCTGATAGTTGTCTAGGAGCAGGAACATGCAACAGAAAGGCTTCTGGTAACATTGTTGGCCGGCATAGAAATGACTGAGGAGCAAGGCTAAATAGAAACTCCCACATCCTGATGGAAACAGGTGAACAGAGGAGATGAAGCACACAAGTTCAGTACAACCAGTAACCACCGGGGGAGCCCAGAAACCAAATTCACAACAGTACCCCCCCCTCAAGGAGGGGGCACCGAACCCTCACCAGAACCACCAGGGCAATCAGGATGAGCCCTATGAAAGGCACGGACCAAATCGGAGGCATGAACATCAGAGGCTGTCACCCAAGAATTATCCTCCTGACCGTAGCCCTTCCACTTGACCAAATACTGAAGTCTCCGTCTGGAAACACGGGAGTCCAAGATCTTCTCGACAATGTACTCCAACTCACCCTCAACCAACACCGGAGCAGGAGGCTCAACGGAAGGCACAACCGGTACCTCATACCTGCGCAACAATGACCGATGGAAGACATTATGAATAGAAAAAGATGCAGGGAGGTCCAAACGAAAGGACACAGGGTTAAGAATCTCCAATATCTTGTACGGGCCGATGAACCGAGGCTTAAACTTAGGAGAAGAAACCTTCATAGGGACAAAACGAGAAGACAACCACACCAAGTCCCCAACACAAAGACGAGGACCAGCACGACGACGGCGGTTGGCAAACTGCTGAGTCTTCTCCTGGGACAACTTCAAATTGTCCACCACATGCCCCCAAATCTGATGCAACCTCTCCACCACAGCATCCACTCCAGGACAATCCGAAGACTCCACCTGACCGGAAGAGAAACGAGGATGAAACCCCGAATTACAGAAGAAAGGAGAAACCAAGGTGGCAGAACTAGCCCGGTTATTGAGGGCAAACTCCGCCAAGGGCAAAAAGGCAACCCAATCATCCTGATCCGCAGACACAAAACACCTCAAATAAGTCTCCAAGGTCTGATTAGTTCGCTCGGTCTGGCCATTAGTCTGAGGATGGAAAGCAGACGAAAAAGACAAATCAATGCCCATCCTAGCACAGAACGCTCGCCAAAATCTAGACACGAATTGGGTTCCCCTGTCAGAAACGATATTCTCCGGAATACCATGCAAGCGAACCACATTTTGAAAAAACAGAGGAACCAGCTCGGATGAGGAAGGCAATTTAGGCAAGGGGACCAAATGGACCATCTTAGAGAAACGGTCACACACCACCCAGATGACAGACATCTTCTGAGAAACAGGGAGATCAGAAATAAAATCCATGGAGATGTGAGTCCAAGGCCTCTTCGGAATAGGCAAAGATAACAACAATCCACTAGCCCGAGAACAACAAGGCTTGGCCCGAGCACAAACATCACAAGACTGCACAAAACCTCGCACATCTCGCGACAGGGAAGGCCACCAGAAGGACCTAGCCACCAAATCCCTGGTACCAAAGATTCCAGGATGACCAGCTAACGCAGAAGAATGGACCTCCGAGATGACTCTACTGGTCCAATCATCCGGAACAAACAGTCTACCAGGCGGGCAACGATCAGGTCTATCCGCCTGAAACTCCTGCAAGACCCGTCGCAAGTCTGGGGAAACAGCAGATAATATCACTCCATCCTTAAGGATACCTGTAGGTTCAGAATTACCAGGGGAATCAGGCTCAAAACTCCTAGAAAGGGCATCCGCCTTCACATTTTTAGAACCCGGTAGGTAAGAAACCACAAAATTAAACCGAGAGAAAAATAACGACCAGCGCGCCTGTCTAGGATTCAGGCGCCTGGCAGACTCAAGATAAATCAAATTCTTGTGGTCGGTCAATACCACCACCTGATGTCTAGCCCCCTCAAGCCAATGACGCCACTCCTCAAAAGCCCACTTCATAGCCAAGAGCTCCCGATTACCAATATCATAATTTCGCTCAGCGGGCGAAAATTTACGAGAAAAGAACGCGCAAGGTCTCATCACGGAGCAGTCGGAACTTTTCTGCGACAAAACCGCCCCAGCTCCGATTTCTGAAGCGTCGACCTCAACCTGAAAAGGAAGAGTAACATCAGGCTGACGCAATACAGGGGCGGAAGAAAAGCGGCGCTTAAGCTCCCGAAAGGCCTCCACAGCAGCAGGGGACCAATCAGCAACATCAGCACCCTTCTTAGTCAAATCAGTCAACGGCTTAGCAACATCAGAAAAACCAGTTATAAATCGACGATAAAAATTAGCAAAGCCCAAAAACTTCTGAAGGCTCTTAAGAGAAGAGGGTTGCGTCCAATCACAAATAGCCTGAACCTTGACAGGGTCCATCTCAATGGAAGAGGGGGAAAAAATGTACCCCAAAAACGAAATCTTTTGAACCCCAAAAACACACTTAGAACCCTTTACACACAAGGAATTAGAGCGCAAAACCTGAAAAACCCTCCTGACCTGTTGGACATGAGAGTCCCAGTCATCCGAAAAAATCAAAATATCATCCAGATACACAATCATAAATTTATCCAAATATTCACGGAAAATGTCATGCATAAAAGACTGAAAGACTGAAGGGGCATTTGAAAGACCAAAAGGCATTACTAAATACTCAAAATGGCCCTCAGGCGTATTAAATGCGGTTTTCCACTCATCCCCCTGCTTAATTCGCACTAAATTATACGCCCCACGAAGATCAATCTTAGAGAACCACTTGACCCCCTTTATTCGAGCAAACAAATCAGTAAGCAGTGGCAAAGGATACTGATATTTAACCGTGATTTTATTCAAAAGCCGATAATCAATACACGGCCTCAAAGAGCCATCTTTTTTAGATACAAAGAAAAAAACCGGCTCCTAAGGGAGATGACGAAGGACGAATATGTCCCTTTTCCAAGGACTCCTTAATATATTCCCGCATAGCAGCATGTTCAGGCACAGATAGATTAAATAAACGACCCTTTGGAAACTTACTGCCCGGAATCAGATCTATAGTACAATCGCAATCTCTGTGCGGAGGTAGTGAACCAAGTTTAGGCTCCTCAAAAACGTCACGATAATCAGATAAAAATTCCGGAATCTCAGAGGGAATACAGGTCCTTCTCAAAAAATTAGCATATAGTGTTAAATTTCATTATTTACCATAATGTAATGATTACAATTAAACTTTCATATATTATAGATTCATTATCCACCAACTGAAATTTGTCAGGTCTTTTATTGTTTTAATACTGATGATTTTGGCATACAACTCCTGATAACCCAAAAAACCTGTCTCAATAAATTAGCATATTTCACCCGTCCAATCAAATAAAAGTGTTTTTTAATAACAAACAAAAAAAACATCAAATAATAATGTTCAGTTATGCACTCAATACTTGGTCGGGAATCCTTTGGCAGAAATGACTGCTTCAATGCGGCGTGGCATGGAGGCAATCAGCCTGTGACACTGCTGAGATGTTATGGAGGCCCAGGATGCTTCAATAGCGGCCTTAAGCTCATCCAGAGTGTTGGGTCTTGCGTCTCTCAACTTTCTCTTCACAATATCCCACAGATTCTCTATGGGGTTCAGGTCAGGAGAGTTGGCAGGCCAATTGAGCACAGTAATACCATGGTCAGTAAACCATTTACCAGTGGTTTTGGCACTGTGAGCAGGTGCCAGGAAGCATGAAGTGCTCCAAAATCTCCTGATAGCTAGCTGCATTGACCCTGCCCTTGATGAAACACAGTGGACCAACACCAGCAGCTGACATGGCACCCCACACCACTGACTGTGGGTACTTGACACTGGACTTCAGGCATTTTGGCATTTCCTTCTCCCCAGTCTTCCTCCAGACTCTGGCACCTTGATTTCCGAATGACATGCAAAATTTGCTTTCATCAGAAAAAAGTACTTGGGACCACTTAGCAACAGTCCAGTGCTGCTTCTCTGTAGCCCAGGTCAGGCGCTTCTGCCGCTGTGTATGGTTCAAAAGTGGCTTTACCTGGGGAATGAGGCACCTGTAGCCCATTTCCTGCACACGCCTGTGCACGGTGGCTCTGGATGTTTCCACACCAGACTCAGTCCACTGCTTCCTCAGGTTCCCCAAGGTCTGGAATCGGTCCTTCTCCACAATCTTCCTCAGGGTCCGGTCACCTCTTCTCGTTGTACAGCGTTTTCTGCCACATTGTTTCCTTCCAACAGACTTACCATTGAGGTGCCTTGATACAGCACTCTGGGAACAGCCTATTTGTTGAGAAATTTCTTTCTGGGTCTTACCCTCTTGCTTAAGGGTGTCAATGATGGCCTTCTTGACATCTGTCAGGTCGCTAGTCTTACCCATGATGGGGGTTTTGAGTAATGAACCAGGCAGGGAGTTTTTAAAAGCCTCAGGTATCTTTTGTATGTGTTTAGAGTTAATTAGTTGATTCAGAAGATTAGGGTAATAGGTCGTTTAGAGAACCTTTTCTTGATATGCTAATTTATTGAGACAGGTTTTTTGGGTTATCAGGAGTTGTAGGCCAAAATCATCAGTATTAAAACAATAAAAGACCTGACAAATTTCAGTTGGTGGATAATGAATCTATAATATATGAAAGTTTAATTGTAATCATTACATTATGGTAAATAATGAAATTAAACACTATATGCTAATGTTTTGAGAAGGACCTGTAGATGACGAAATGGAAACCAAAGGTACGTCCCCATGAGTCCCCTGACATCCCCAGCTTAACACAGACATTGCTTTCCAGTCGAGGACTGGGTTATGAGATTGCAGCCATGGCAATCCAAGCACCAACACATCATGTAGATTATACAACACAAGGAAGCGAATAATCTCCTGGTGATCCGGATTAATACGCATAGTTACTTGTGTCCAGTATTGTGGTTTATTACTAGCCAATGGCGTGGAGTCAATACCCTTCAGAGGTATAGGAACTTCCAGAGGCTCTAAATTAAACCCACAGCGTTTGGCAAAGGACCAATCCATAAGACTCAAAGCGGCGCCAGAGTCGACATAGGCGTCCGCGGTAATAGACGATAAAGAGCAAATCAGGGTCACAGATAGAATAAACTTAGACTGTAAAGTGCCAATTGAAACAGACTTATCAACCTTCTTAGTACGTTTAGAGCATGCTGATATAACATGAGTTGAATCACCACAATAGAAGCATAACCCATTTTTTCGCCTAAAATTCTGTCGTTCGCTTCTGGACAGAATTCTATCACATTGCATAATCTCTGGCGCCTTCTCAGTAGACACCGCCAAATGGTGCACAGGTTTGCGCTCCCGCAAACGCCGATCAATCTGAATAGCCATTGTCATGGACTCATTCAGACCTGTAGGCACAGGGAACCCCACCATAACATCTTTAATGGCATCAGAGAGACCCTCTCTGAAATTCGCCGCCAGGGCGCACTCATTCCACTGAGTAAGCACAGACCACTTACGAAATTTTTGGCAGTATATTTCAACCTCATCTTGCCCTTGAGACAGGGCCATCAAGGCTTTTTCAGCCTGAATCTCTAAATGAGGTTCCTCATAAAGCAACCCCAAAGCCAGGAAAAACGCATCCACATTGAGCAACGCAGGATCCCCTGGTGCCAAAGCAAATGCCCAATCCTGAGGGTCGCCCCGGAGCAAGGAAATTACAATCCTGACCTGCTGTGCAGGATCTCCAGCGGAGCGAGATCTCAGAGACAAAAATAATTTACAATTATGTTTGAAATTCTGGAAGCGAGATCTATCCCCGGAGAAAAATTCAGGTAAAGGAATTCTAGGTTCAGATATAGGAGCATGAATTACAAAATCCTGTAAACTTTGAACCTTCATAGCGAGATTATCCAAACCAGTAGCTAAACTCTGAGGATCCATTTTAATCAGGTGAAATCAGAACCATTCAAGGATTAGAAGGAGAGAGAGACGAAGGCTGCAGTAAGCAGAGATGCAAGTGAATCAACTAATGAGCAAACTCAGAAAAAAAAAAAAAAAAAAAATTCTCTGCAGACTTCTTTTCTCTCCTTTCTTCTGCCAATTATTTTAACTCTTGGCCGGCCAAACTGTCCTGGTTCTCAATGGCAAGAGACCGTAGTAAAGCATACAAAAGGACTAGCTCTTGGAAGATGGGAACTCGAGCTGACTGTGAGCTAAACCTACCGCACAACTAACAGTGGCCGGGTAGCGTGCCTACGTTTTATCCCTAGACGCCCAGCGCCAGCCGGAGGACTGACTGACCCTAGCAGAGGAAAATACAGACCTGGCTTACCTCTAGAGAAATTTTCCCCAAAAGGCAGACAGTAGCCCCCACATATATTGTCGGTGATTTTAGAGGAAAATGACATACGAAGTATGAAGATAGGTTTAGCAAATTGAGGTCCGCTTACTAGATAGTAGGAAGACAGAAAAGGGAACTTCACAGTCAGCTGAAAACCCTTTCAAAACACCATCCTGAAATTACTTTAAGACTCTAATATCAACTCATGACACCAGAGTGGCAATTTCAGCTCACAAGAGCTTCCAGCCTCAGAAATATTAAAAAAAACAGAGAACTGGAACAAAAATGCAAAACAATCTTAGGACTACAAGTCCAACTTAGCTGATAGTTGTCTAGGAGCAGGAACATGCAACAGAAAGGCTTCTGGTAACATTGTTGGCCGGCATAGAAATGACTGAGGAGCAAGGCTAAATAGAAACTCCCACATCCTGATGGAAACAGGTGAACAGAGGAGATGAAGCACACAAGTTCAGTACCACCAGTAACCACCGGGGGAGCCCAGAAACCAAATTCACAACACTCCATCATTTCCTCCTCCCCCACAATCCCCATTATTGCCCTTTCCACCACCACCATCATTGTCTTTTTCACCACCACCACCATCATTGCTTTTTCCCCAGCACCCCATCATTGCCCATTCCACCACCTCCATCATTTCCTCCTCCCACCACCCCCATTATTGCCCTTTCCACTACCCCCATCATTGTCCTTTCCACCACCTCCATCATTGCCCTCTCCGTCACCCCAATCATTGCCCTCTCCGTCACCCCATCATTGCCTTCTCCCCATCATCCCCATCATTGCCTTCTCCCCATCACTCCCACCATTGCCCTCTAATCCACCGACACACACAGCACCATTTGCCTGTCTGCATGTTCCCCCCGCAGTGCTACACAAACACGCAAACACACACCACCACTCATCTCTATACACACACACACATACAGCTGCAGCATTACAGTCGCCAGCAGCTTCCTATCTCTGGCACAACCGCAGCGCTGAATGATGATGTCATCCAGCCGCGCTGCTGACTGCTGTGTGACACAGGAAGAGCGGGCAGGAAGAAGGACGGATTGCTGCAGCTCTGCTCCGCTGCAAATTTTCTCTTGTAGGCAGCGTAGCTGCAGGGATCTCTCCCTGCCCACCACACATTTTTATTAATAGATAGATAGATAGATAGATAGATATTAGATACATAGATATTAGATAGATAGATAGATATAGATAGAATAAAAGGTAAAGTAAATCTCCTTGTATGAAACAAACAATTGAGTTACTTTTGTGACCACAGGCTTTGTATCCCAGCCCAAATGGGTCACACAAGTGTTGCACATACGAAGATACTGCAGCTATTGTATCACACAAGTGTGACACAGTCCTGGATTCCTACACATATTTCACTAACCATAAAGTCTGGGGTCAGGGGGAGTATGCAGGGGGGGACCATTGTTTCATGGGGACTGGTTTCCTGCTATTTAGGTTCTGTTGAGCTCAGGAAATGGGATGGCAATGCTTGCAGAAAGCAATATGTAATGTCTGACCTAGAATAAAAACATTAACTCCATCCTTGCTGAGGAGTCTAGAGGGATATATTACATAGAGCCTTATCCAGATGTTTCCTGTACAAATACCCTCGGAGGGCAAAATGAACTACATGGACACCCCCTTTCTTATGAGCTAGAGCGGATCCAGCATGGTTATAGACTTTGGAGCACCGCATATGCCCTGCAATGGTCCACTACATTGTATAATGCCCCTCTCAATTTACCCCTTATAACTAGTGGATCAAAGAATATTTGACACCCTTTTCAAATAGCCATGGTCACGGCAGTACAATGAGAGAGCAGACAGTATGTCTCCGGGAGAAAATATGGAATATTGGAATTTCTATACATCCAATATTCATGAGACGTACATTGTTGGCTCCGGGATAACTAGGCAAAATTACCTATATTTTTCATATAATTATAACCCCCACCAAAAAGCCCCAAAACCATAGGGACCATATAACCACCAGCAGCTAGGCCATGTTTGGTCTCTACGTGTAGATAAAATCCCGGTACAAAAGATGACACCAGTCTCGACCTTCTGTAATCGCACTATGAGGAGTTATTGCATAAATTGGGATTTCCTAAAATCATGAAGGGCTGCGTCCAGCCTACAACCGGGCCATTGTGTGGTCATCACATGGGGGTGTGTGGGTGGGACTCAGGGTCTGATAAAATATCAATCCCAATTGTCATCAGCGTTCGTGCAAAGAGCCACATATCGTGCATGTTTATCAACAGCTAAATCGAAGCGCTCCAATTGGGCTAAATTGAAATGTCTCTGTGATCGGTGTAGTAAGTTCCCTGTTAATCCCTTTTATTTTCTGTACCTGTTTATGCTGTATTGTTTTGTCCCTCTTGTAAAATCTTTTGTATATTTTTAATAAACACTGCCTACCTTTGAATTAAATATAAAATGTAATAGTTCTGTTCGTTCTCTTCTGTAAACAACGCCACGATGCCATAAGCTACTGTAAATGGTGTCCATTTGACTGAAACAGAGTGGTGGCGGCAAGTAGTAGTCTGGGGTTATCGGAGAGTTAGCTGTGACCATACTTGGGTGTGTACACATATTCCATGTGTTGGAATCCGAAGGTGTATATGCCGTACGCTCACTGTTAGTTTTCCAATAGCCGGCCTAGTGGTGGGAACAGGCTGCGGCCTTCTCCGTTGATCGCTGGCCAATCGTGTAATTGTCCAGACGATAGGGGGCAGCAGAGAGCAGTTTGCTCAAAGATCACAGCGGGTGGCACTCATGACCTTCCTGGCCTGTGATATCTGGACTGGGATTTGTGGGATTAAGAAAGTCCTGACAACAGAGGCGTAACTAGGCTTTTGGTTCAGGGGGGGCAAAACTTCTAAGTGGGCCCCTAACCAGGTAGCCTTGATAACAACTCGGTTACGCCCCCTAATATTGGAGGAGAACCTCAGCAGATGACCGTGCCGTTACTGAAGATAATCTCTATATAACGACCAACATGGATATTACCGCCATATGGTCAGTGGTAGATACCAGTACTACAGAACATATAAGAGATCACAGCACAGTTACAGATAATGACTTATCACTGACGTCCTTTCTGATGGAATCGTTCACTTTTCCCATCTTTTCCATCTGGCCCAGACCGACATGACAACTTCTTCCAGCCAGGACTCGTCTGCAGAGAATACAACAAAGACATATTTCACTTCTCATATTCCAGCCCCATCACCATCTATTCCCAACCTGCACAAACTCCTCATCCTGCTGATACCCCAATACTGAGCCGCTGGTGCCGTATGTGTCCCTATTACTGCCCATGATACCCCAATACTGAGCCGCTACTGCCGTGTGTCCCCATTACTGCGCCTGCTGTGTGATTCTCTGTGCCTTCTGAATTCTAAAGCAACCCTCTATAATATAGTAAAGCCTGGTGCAAGTGCCCTAGAAAACAGTGCCCATATTTTGCCCTCTAGAAAGTAATATTGCCCTGTGTGCCCCTTTGATAGTCACAGTAACCTGAGTTCCCCTATAACAATAAGTGCCCACTTTAAATTTAATAATGTCCCGATTCTCCCCCTGTAGAGCTCTTCTATACACAGTATGATGCTCTCATATACACAGTATAATGCCCCCTTACTGTATAGTACAACCCACACACTATACTGACTCCTTAGTAGACCCAAACTGTTTGATGGCTCCAACAATGTATAATAACCCCCACACTGTAATCTCCATACTGTATGATGGCCCCCTAGATAGCCTCCATATACAGTAGCATAATGCACCAAATAGTCCACAATATAGTATAATGCACTCCCCATAGGCAGACTCTATAGCATAAGACAGCCCCCATAGGCAGACTCTATAGCATAAGGCAGCCCCCATAGGCAGACACTGTAATGAGGCAGCACCCCCATAGGCAGACCCTGTAATAAGGCAGCACCCCATAGTCAGACCCTGTAATAAGGCAGCCCCCATAGACAGACCCTGTAATAAGGCAGCCCCCATAGTCAGACCCTGTAATAAGGCAGCCCCCATAGTCAGACCCTGTAATAAGGCAGCCCCCATAGTCAGACTGTAATAACGCAGCACCCCCATAGTCAGACCCTGTAATAAGGCAGCCCCCATAGTCAAACCCTGTAATAAGGCAGCCCCCATAGTCAGACCCTGTAATAAGGCAGCCCCCATAGTCAGACCCTGTAATAAGGCAACACCCCCATAGTCAGACTCTGTAACAAGGCAGCACCCCCATAGTCAGACTCTGTAATAAGGCAGCCCCCATAGTCAGACCCTGTGATAAGGCAGCCCCATAGTCAGACCCTGTAATAAGGCAGCACCCCATAGTCAGACCCTGTAATAAGGCAGCCCCCATAGACAGACCCTGTAATAAGGCAGCCCCCATAGTCAGACCCTGTAATAAGGCAGCCCCCATAGTCAGACCCTGTAATAAGGCAGCCCCCATAGTCAGACTGTAATAACGCAGCACCCCCATAGTCAGACCCTGTAATAAGGCAGCCCCCATAGTCAAACCCTGTAATAAGGCAGCCCCCATAGTCAGACCCTGTAATAAGGCAGCCCCCATAGTCAGACCCTGTAATAAGGCAACACCCCCATAGTCAGACTCTGTAACAAGGCAGCACCCCCATAGTCAGACTCTGTAATAAGGCAGCCCCCATAGTCAGACCCTGTGATAAGGCAGCCCCATAGTCAGACCCTGTGATAAGGCAGCCCCCATAGTCAAACCATGTGATAAGGCAGCACCCCTATAGTCACACCCTGTAATAAGGCGGCAGACCCTGTAATAAGGTGGCACCCCCATAGGCAGACCCTGTAATAAGGCGGCAGACCCTGTAATAAGGTAGCACCCCCATAGTCAGACCCTGTAATAAGGTGGCAGACCCTGTATAAGGCAGCACCCCATAGGCAGACCCTGTAATGAGGCGGCACCCCCATAGGCAGACCCTGTAATAAGGCAGAACCCCCATAGGCAGACCCTGTAATAAGGCAGCACCCATAAAAAAAACAAAACTCACCTCTCATCTTCCTGGTTCCTGCGCTGCAGCGCTCCCGCTGATCTCCGGACCGTGGGCGCCGGGCAGTGATGTCATCGCGCCCGCTGTCAGTGTCGGTGACGTCAGACGCCCACACTGACAGGGGGAGGATGGGAGAAGGAGCGTAACACACCTTCTCCCATCAATGCATTCAGCTGTAGTGGCATGTAGCCGATACAGCTGAACCAGCAATGACGGGCGACCTGCTCAGGGGCCCGTTGCGGCCGGGCGGCAGAGCAGGAAGATAGATTCTCCCTACTCTGTTGCAGAATGTAACTGTATTGGCGCGCTGTGCACGCCGATACAGTTACAGTAGTGTAGCTCTGGATGGGCCCCCTCAGAGCACCCTCTGCCCCCCTGGTAGCTACGCTACTGCCTGACAAATATTGTATCCCTGACAATATGGCAGCAGTATGTATTTACAAAAATACTTAGTTAAAAGGTGTAAATTGATGGGGGCATTATACAATGTAGTGGACCACCTCTTTAACCCCTTTCTGACATCCAACGTACTATCCCGTCCATGTGGGCTGGGCCGGTATGACCATGGATGGGATAGTACGTCAAAGCCGATCGGCCGCGCACACGGGTGGTGTGCAGCCGATCAGGGCCGGGTGTCAGCTGATTCTCACAGCTGACACCCGGCACTAAGTGCCAGGAGTGGTCACGGACCGCTCCCGGCACTTTAACCCCCGAGACACTGCGATCAAACAAGATCGCAGCGTTCTGTTGCATAGAGAAGCATTGTGCAGTGAGGGGGCTCCCTACGTGCTTCCCTCAGACCCTCAGAATAACGCGAAGCGGTTAGGGTTGGGATTAGGGTTAGGGGTGTGTTTGGGTTAGGGTTGGAGTTAGAATTGGGGGAGTTACACTGTTCAGGCACATCAGGGGCTATCCAAACGCGACATGGCGTCCGATCTCAATTCCAGCCAATTCTGCGTTGAAAAAGTAAAACGGTGCTCCTTCCCTGCAGCTGTTTAACGCTATTGACGTGCGGGCCCGTGCCCGCATGTCAATAGTTAACAGCCGCCAGCCAATCTGAGGCTGGCAGCTGACGTCAGTCTCAGCGTGCATGTCGCCGGCGTCTGATGTCATTGTCAGTCGCCGGCGAGTGCACGCTTCAGCTGCGTGGAGAGAGCAGGAGCGCAGTCAGGTAAGCAGAACTTGTTTTTTTTTGCAGTCCCGATCATGTGATGGTAACATTCACCGGTGAAAGAATTTAACTTGTCCATCTGAGGTCTTATTCCTGCTGCATTGTTTTTTATTCTAAAAAATACATCATAGAGAATGTACCTTTCGTTGGACAGAGTGATCCAGGAAATCACAACAAGATTTCAACAGCTTCATGCTCTTGCTGAAAAATATGCCTTCCTTACTCCATCACACCTTTTGGACGAGAAGTATGAGTGTCAGCTAAATCAAGATCACGATGATATTAATAAGGAAGAGTTCCTCATTGAGAGAAAAAGGCTTAAAAGTTTTCTTTATGTTTCTGTTACACAAGACAAAAAAAGAGACATGGAAGGAGGACAGTCCGCTTGAACTGTTGCAGTTTATTGTAAAATACAGTCTAGAGAACTCAATTCCAAATATTGTCATACTCCTTCGAATTTTTCTTACTATTTCTGAAAGTGTTGCTACTTGTGAGAGGAGTTTTTCCAAGTTAAAGCTGATTAAAAATTACCTAAGATCCACAATGAGCGCCATGCGTTTAGGAAATATGGCCATTCTGTCTATTGAACATCAGCTGAGTGAAGAAATAGACTTTGATGATGTTGTCAACGATTTTGCAAACAGAAAGGCATAAAAGTAAAATTCTACAACATTTGAAATCAACTTTACTCCCAAAGTGACAATTTAAAGTTTCAGTTAACCAATAAAGAGTTTTGTTTCTGTGCGTGTTGTCCTGTCTATTTTTGGTAACGTTTGTGTGTATTGAGCCGGGGGGGGGGCAAAAGCTCTAGCTACGCCCCTGCATGCGCCCAAACAGTGGTTTACTCCCACATATGGGGTATCAGCGTACTCAGGACAAATTGTACAACAACTTTTGGGGTCCAATTTCTCCTGTTACCTTTGGGAAAATGAAAAGTTGGGGGCAAAAAAGATCATTTTTGTGAAACAAATATGATTTTTTATTTTTACGTCTCTACATTACAAACGTCTGTGAAGCACTTGGGGTTCAAAGTCCTCACCACTCATCTAGATAAGTTCCTTAGGGGGTCTGCTTTCCAAAATGGTGTCATTCGTGGGGGGGGGGGGGGTTTCCACTGTTTAAGCATATCAGAAGCTCTCCAAACACGACATGGCGTCCGATCTCAATTCCAGCCAATTTTGCATTGGCCAAACAGTCAAACAGTGGTTTACCCCCACATACTCAGGGCAAATTGCACAACAACTTTAGAGATCAAATTTCTCCTGTTACCCTTGGTAAAATAAACAAATTGGATCTGAAGTAAATGTTTTGTGAAAAAAAGTTAAATGTTCATTTTTTTTTAAACTTCTTGAATGTTGTTTTGAGCACCTTGAGGGGTGCAGTTTTTAGAATGGTGTCACATATTTTCTATCATATAGACCCCTCAAAGTCATGAGATATCGCTGGTCAACTTTTAACCCTTATAACTCCCTAAAAAAAAAAATGTTGGTTCCAAAATTGTGGTGATGTAAAGTAGACATGTGGTAAATGTTGTTTATTAAGTATTTTGTGTGACATATCTATGTGATTAAGGGCATGAAAATTTAAAGTTGGAAAATTGCTAAATTTTCCAAATTTTTACCAAATTTCCATTTTTTTCACAAATAAACGCAAGTCATATCAAATAAATTTTACCACTATCATGAAGTACAATATGTCACGAGAAAACATTGTCAGAATCATCAGGATCCGTTGAAGCGTTCCAGAGTTATAACCTCATAAAGGGACAGTGGTCAGAATTGTAAAAATTGGCCTGGTCATTAACGGGCAAACCACCTTTGGGGGTAAAGGGGTTAATATTATTCTTTAAGGGAACCTGACAGGTGATACAAGCTGCCCAATCCACACTGCGACGTTTCAGCAAAAAACATCCTTTAATAGATTTAACAATGCAGAGCCAGTGTCAGTCAGGGCTGGGAGCGCAGTACAGCAGTCGCTCTGTATTCTCATAGCGGTGACTGAAACCGGGATGCTGCCCGTGGAATAAAGTAAATTTTCTCCCCGTGTCTAATAAGACACCTAAATGTATATCCTAAATATAAGCCATAGAGCATAACACAATAGAGAAACACCTAAAAGGAAGGCTCCATTTAAAGGCAACTGATGAATAAAAGACACATTTATTTCAATATACAGCTCTGGCTATCTTAATTTTTGCCAGAGCTGTATATTAAAAACAATAAAACTGGTTGAGAAGAATGTAAACTGATGAGACCAACACATTGTGAAACGCGCGTCGGTGTGGTGGACGTCTGGACTCCTATTCATCTCATTGGTGATGAATGCTATTTTCTTACATTTATTTAAAATGTTTACATGATATGCAGGATTTGTCTATTAAGTATGCTCTACCATGAGCATCCCCTACTATCTAGTATACTTTTGATGGCTTAATTCTTTGTGGCTGTAAAGATTTTAAACCAGTCTTTTAATATATGGTATTTTTTTGTATGCATTATAAAACAGCCTTATGCCTAATTTGTTGGTTATATCGTTTGCATTGGCAAACAGCCTTTCTGCTCATTGCTGAAACACATTGCTATTCATAGTTTTCTGCAAACCCTCTTGGGATATTGTCTACTGTGTGTATTTGCTTCAAGTTCATTACCTAAATACATATGTATTTTTATATAAATTGTTACTGTATGTGTCCAGGCTGTACCACCAATTTTTCTTCATTTGTGTTGGTCTCATCAGTTTATATTCTTCTTATCCAGTTTGATAGTTTTTAATATACCGTATTTTCCGGCATATAAGACGACTGGGCGTATAAGACGACTCCCCAAGTTTGCCAGTTAAAATATAAAATCTTCTTAAAAGTCGGGGGTCTTCTTATACGCCGTATGTTGTCTTATAGGGCCGGTGACTATTGTGCCTTTTGGGGGGAGTGGTCCTGATGACGAAGAGGGGGCATCTCACAGGAAACTGTGAGTGGAGTATCCCCCATTACCTCATTGTAGTTGCAGTGTGGGGTGCTGGGGAGCGGCGGCGGCCACCGCCCCACAGCACAGCACCTATGCGGCACAAAGAGGAGCAGCAGCTGCTGCCTCTCCCCAGCACAGAGACCCCATGCTGCAGCTACAATGAGGTAATGGGGGATACTCCACTCACACTTTCCTGTGAGACAAATATACACATTGGTGTCTGCACTCGGCATACAAGATGGCACCCGGCGTATAAGACGACCCCCGACTTATAAGAAGATTTTCAGGGGTTAAAAAGTAGCGTTTTTGCTGGTGACAGGTCCTTTTAAATAGGACCTGTCACCAGGTCAATAGTGGCCAGTTTTTGCTCTTATTCTATTCCCACTGCTCTCCTGATCAAAGTGGTTTTTTTTCGTGTGTGTTTTAAATCCACCATCCACCATAAAAAACATAAACCTTACCACTAAATAAAAAGGCCCATATCTCTGGAACCGAATGGCAGATTTAAAAAAAAAAAAAAAGCAAATCAATCCTAAATTATCAGGGGAGAAGCAGGAATAAAATTTGAGCAAAAAAAAAAAATTGACCTGGTAACAGGTCCTATTTACATTTTGTGAGATGATGTCAATTTGACTTGATCTAAAACCCCACCATGGGTTTGATCACACAAAGTAACGATATAAGAACCTATCCTGCAGTTAGTTCGGACAACTTACTGGTAGTACTGACTGACTGCAATGATTCTAAGAGATAATATTTATTTATTATTGTGTGCCACTTTATGTTTTACTTTTTCATATTGAACCTCCATCATAAACAGGTGCAGAATGTGACATGCATTGCAGTTTTATATGCACTGTAATGTTATGGTGCTTTGTTGTTTTTTTATTATAGATAAGTTGACGGTGTGGGATGGTGTGAAAATGTCACAAATAGGAAGCAGTGTGAAGATCCTAATCTTATTCAGATAAAACATAATAACCCATTACAACATCCTAGTGCTTTTTTTCCTGCCATGGAGTGACACTTATTGATGATTGCAGTGCTTGTATGAAATACGGTGTTTACAAGAACATACGTCCTTTGGAGATGTGGGTGGTTCTGGTGATTACACTTGCATGTGGACAATAGATATAGGTTTTCCCCTGTCATGGAAGTAGATTATGTTCCAACTAGTACAAATAACAAGAAAAACAAATAAACTGCTGAACAATCAGATTGTAATTCAATGTCAAATTCCTGTGACAAGATCTGCTCCTGGGCAAGGAAAGGACTGTACAGTACAGTTTGTGCATCATTGTCATTGATAAACTATTGACTATAATTTTTGTGCATCAAGTTAAGCAATTAAGTGAATATTAGCTGAACACTCTTTCAGGCGTCATTCACACCCGTTTGTCCGAGTCTCCACTAAAGCCCCATACACTGTAGGTAGCTGTAGGTCTTACGATGGTTTGTCTGATTTTTTAGCCAGCAGCTATCTCACCCAACTCTGCCATATTCACGAGTGTTCGCGTGCCCTCTGTGAGGGAGCCACTGCCACACATCCTTGGATTTAGCTTATATTAGAGAGAACAAAAGGATGAGCAGTCCAAAATCGGAAGAACAAAAGGATGAGCAGTCCAAAATCGGAAGAACAAAAGGATGAGCATAATTGGAGATGCTGGATCCTTATCTCTCCCGAGAAACATCTGTTGGGGGCCTCCATAGTTATTAGATGGTGGGACGCTATCGATGGGTTCGGCTGATGTTATTATAATCTGAATGAGTGGCTTAAGAAACTGCATCACAAGTTCCATCATTTTCATCAGATGAAAAATCGCAGTATACTCTGTTTTTTTCAGTAATGATACTGACACCCTAACAGGAAACCCAACGGACCCTATTATCGTGAACAAGGTTCATCTGGTGCAGCTTGTGTCCGTCGTGTGACAATTTCATCTCCTGTATGAATTCTGTTATTGTGTTCCTATAAAAAGAACAGAAAAGCAATTCCTATTGCTGGTGTTAGCATTGCCTAATGTGTATGGAAGTGTATCCACCCCTATAGCAGATGTTTGGAGAAAGAAGGGTCAGGCTTTTGGATGATATGACCTCAGCGTTTTGTTCTCATGCAAGATAAGCTGCCGCTGGAGATGTCTAGCAGCAGTCTTCTTCCCATTGAGAACACATTGCATAGCTCGCTAAATAATATAAATGTTTCCCAAATATATAGACAAAGAACCTTAAAGACCTTACTACAGAAAAGGAGATTCTAACTAGGAGTAATATTTATTTAGTATAAGGGTACATTTCCACTGCCGAGAGACAAATCGGTCCGTAATCTGGACCGAAAAAACAGATGTAACGTATGCGATTGTCATGCGAGTGTCATGCGAGTGCAATGCGATTTTTAATCGCATCATCCGTATGACATCAGTATGACATCCGTATTGCTGTCCGATTTTTACGCACCAGTGTCCTTTGAAAAGCCAGCAAATCAGCGCCGTGTACAGTAAAATCACACTGACAGGTTAGAATAGAGTAGATATATGCACATAGAATGTGTGTATATACATATATATATGTCAGTGAGACACTTATATATGTATATTTATATTTAATGCAGCGCTAGATAGCATAAAAGCCGCTAATTCAATTGCCGGCTTTTGCTCTCTCCTTCACAAACCCGACATGATATGAGACATGGTTTACATACAGTAAACCATCTCATATCCCCTTTTTTTTGCATATTCCACACTACTAATGTTAGTAGTGTGTATGTGCAAAATTTGGCCGCTGTAGCTGCTCAAATAAAGGGTTAAATGGCGGAAAAAATTGGCGTGGGCTCCCGCGCAATTTTCTTCGCCAGAGTGGTAAAGCCAGTGACTGAGGGCAGATATTAATAGCCAGGAGAGGGTCCATGGTTATTGGCCCCCCCGTGGCTAAAAACATCTGCCCCCAGCCACCCCAGAAAAGGCACATCTGGAAGATGCGCCTATTCTGGCACTTGGCCACTCTCTTCCCACTCCCTGTAGCGGTGGGATATGGGGTAATGAAGGGTTAATGCCACTTTGCTATTGTAAGGTGACATTAAGCCAGATTAATAATGGAGAGGCGTCAATTATGACACCTATCCATTATTAATCCAATTGTTTGAAAGGGTTAAAAAACACACACACACGATTTAAAAGTATTTTAATGAAAGAAACAAACAGGTTGTTTTAGTATTTTATTGCTCTCTCAATCCATCAGGAACACCCTCGCTTGGCAAAACAATAAACACACAAGATACATACCCTCTCTGATGAACTGTCACGTCCCACGAAGTAATCCATCTGAAGGGGTTAACTAATATTACAGGCACGAGCTGCGATAAACCACTCGCTCATGCCTGTAATCCCCGGGTGCTGAAAGGAAAGCAGTGATCTGTACTTACATTCAGTTGCGGTGATGCGCCCCTGCTGGATGTTCTCATGAACTGCAGCCTGGGAACTTTTTCCCACGCTCCAGGTCATATGAGGACATCCACCAGGGGGCGCATCACCGCGACTGAAGGAAATGTAGGTCAATGACCTACATTTCCTTCATTCGCCGGGGCTTACAAGCACAAGCATAGCTGCTTTTGCAGGGCTCCTGCTTGTAAATTATTTTAACCCCTTCAGATGGATTACTTCGTGGGACGTGACGGGTCAGCAGAAGGTATGTATATTGTGTGTTTATTGTTTTGCCAAGCGAGGGTCTGCAAATGGATTGAGAGAGCAATAAAATATTAAAACAACCACTGTGTTTATTTCATTAAAATACTTTTAAATCATGTGTGTGTGTGTGTGTGTGTTTTTTAACCCTTTCAAACAATTGGATTAATAATGGATAGGTGTCATAATTGACGCCTCTCCATTATTAATCTGGCTTAATGTCACCTTACAATAGCAAGGTGGCATTAACCCTTCATTACCCCATATCCCACCGCTACACGGGAGTGGGAAGAGAGTGGCCAAGTGCCAGAATAGGCGCATCTTCCAGATGTGCCTTTTCTGGGGTGGCTGGGGGCAGATGTTTGTAGCCAGGGGGGGCCAATAACCATGGACCCTCTCCTGGCTATTAATATCTGCCCTCAGTCACTGGCTTTACCACTCTGGCGGAGAAAATTGTGCGGGAGCCCACGCCAATTGTTTCCGCCATTTAACCCTTTATTTGAGCAGCTACAGCGGCCAAATTTTGCACATACACACTACTAACATTAGTAGTGTGGAATATGCCAAAAAAAAGGGGATATGAGATGGTTTACTGTATGTAAACCATGTCTCATATCATGTCGGGTTTGTGAAGGAGAGAGCAAAAGCCGGCAATTGAATTAGCGGCTTTTATGCTATCTAGCTCTGCATTAAATATAAATATACATATATAGGTGTCTCACTGACATACACTCACTGGCCACTTTATTAGGTACACCTGTCCAACTTCTTGTTAACACTTAATTTCTAATCAGCCAATCACATGGCGGCAACTCAGTGCATTTAGGCATGTAGACATGGTCAAGACAATCTCCTGCAGTTCAAACCGAGCATCAGTATGGGGAAGAAAGGTGATTTGAGTGCCTTTGAACGTGGCATGGTTGTTGGTGCCAGAAGGGCTGGTCTGAGTATTTCAGAAACTGCTGATCTACTGGGATTTTCACGCACAACCATCTCTAGGGTTTACAGAGAATGGTCCGAAAAAGAAAAAAAATCCAGTGAGCGGCAGTTCTGTGGGCGGAAATGCCTTGTTGATGCCAGAGGTCAGAGGAGAATGGGCAGACTGGTTCGAGCTGATAGAAAGGCAACAGTGACTCAAATCGCCACCCGTTACAACCAAGGTAGGCCTAAGAGCATCTCTGAACGCACAGTGCGTCGAACTTTGAGGCAGATGGGCTACAGCAGCAGAAGACCACACCGGGTACCACTCCTTTCAGCTAAGAACAGGAAACTGAGGCTACAATTTGTACAAGCTCATCGAAATTGGACAGTAGAAGATTGGAAAAACGTTGCTTGGTCTGATGAGTCTCGATTTCTGCTGCGACATTCGGATGGTAGGGTCAGAATTTGGCGTAAACAACATGAAAGCATGGATCCATCCTGCCTTGTATGGAGCATCTTTGGGATGTGCAGCCGACAAATCTGCGGCAACTGTGTGATGCCATCATGTCAATATGGACCAAAATCTCTGAGGAATGCTTCCAGCACCTTGTTGAATCTATGCCACGAAGAATTGAGGCAGTTCTGAAGGCAAAAGGGGGTCCAACCCGTTACTAGCATGGTGTACCTAATAAAGTGGCCGGTGAGTGTATATATATGTATATACACACATTCTATGTGTATATATCTACTCTATTCTAACCTGTCAGTGTGATTTTACTGTACACCGCGCTGAATTGCCGGCTTTTCAAAGGACACCGGTGCGTAAAAATCGGACAGAACTCGCATGGTGCGAGTGCTGTGAGATTTTTTTCTCGCACCCATTGACTTGCATTGGCGAGTCTCGTCCGAGACTCGCAGCAAATCGCAGCAAGCTGCGATTTTTTTCTCAGTCCGATTTCGGCCGAGAAAAAAATCGCAAATGAAAAGACACCTATTGAATAACATTGGTCCGAGTGCAATCCGATTTTTTATCGGATTGCACTCGTCCGTTTTCCTCGCCAGTGGAAATGTACCCTAACCCACATTGTGTTTCTACAGAACTAAAACTTCATGTATTTTCAGGAATCAACACATGATCATTAGCCACAATAAACAGAATTTGACCAAATACCCTATCATTTGTATTGAAGCATCTAATGAGTGGGTGCAAAGTTTATTGTGAAGAGAGGGGGAGCAGGAGTTGTGACATCACCTATGATGATTGGTGGATCCTGTGTTATCAGTTGTCTATAAGGTTACCTATCATTGTAATCCTGCCCATCATGATAAGCCTTACTGAAAACTATTCTTGTAAGTACAGGAAGTGTGAGTCAATAAAATCCACAGGGGCCATTGTGAAAACTACAAGAACCTAATTTTGTTTTGTAATAAAGACCATGATATGGAGAAAAAAAATACAAGCAATACAATAAACCTCATTGAAACAAAAGGTCGTTGTCTTATGATTAGTTTCCCTTTAACACTGCAAAACCCGGCAAGGCCTAAGTATTCACATGCCGGACAACACTACTTCAGCTACTGGATTTTTAGGCAGTCAGCCCACCTAGTTCAGGACCATGGCACCTCTGCCTTTTTATTAAACATAATAAATTTATCCTCATAAAACTCTTTCATGCAATTTAGTTTAATGGAGTTGACACCCTTCATAAAACTTTTCACCATCTGCTGAGTTTATTATAAAAAAAATCCCAAACTGAGCTTCACTTACAGTCCTGCTCATAGTTATTGGCACCCAGGAAGTTTAACCCCTTAGGGTATGTGTCCACGTTCAGGTTTGCTTCAGGTTTTGGTCAGGATTTTATGCAAGTAAAATCCTGACCAAAACTACACCTGAGGTCACTGGCAGGTCACCTGCGGTGTTCCTGCGTGTTTTGCTCATTGTAGCAACATGCTGCGTTTTGAAAAAACGCACCGCATGTGCGTTTTCGCGGCAAAAACGCATGCGTTTTTTAACGCATAGTGGAGTCGGGATTTCATGAAATCCCCTCCACTATGCTGTAACATCTGGACGCTGGGTTTTTGACGCTGAGGCTCAGCGCTGCGTCAAAAACGCAGCGTTTCCTGAACGTGGACACATACCCTTAGTGACCACTAATACGTCTTTTTATTGACCTGCATTATATAAGAGACTAGCATCCCCCGACGGGTGACAATCCAGCAGCTGTCGCCTGTACAATAAAGCTGACAGCTTACTGCATCAACCCCAGTGTTGGCGCGGACTATAGTTGTTTAACCCCTTAAATGCTGTTGCCAATGACTACAGCATCTAGATGGTTAACAGACTATGGGGGCTTCCTCTTCAACCTCATCAGCATCCTGAGATCTTGATTGTGTTGTCCTGATGTTTGCCATGGCAGTTCATGGCCAAATAATGGCCCTAAAGTCTGCCGGCTATAGTGAACTGTTCAGAAGTTATCAACATTTTGATGGTAAAAATAAATTTCTTCATTCCAGTTATGCCACTTTGCATTAATTCCTGAAAGTACTTAAAGGGTTAAAAAACTACCTGAGAGCAATTTTGAATACGTTGAGGGGTGCTGTTTTTAAAATGGTGTTACTTTGGGGGTTTCCAATATATAGGACTCCCAAAGTCACTTAAAAGCTTAATAGGTCTCAAAAAAATAACTTTGGTAAATTTCCTTGAAAAAATGAAAAATTACAGCTACAATTTATACCTTCTTAAATGCAAACAAAATAAGACAACATTTTACTAATGGTGCTGATGTAAAGCAGACATGAATCAGAAATGTTATTTATTAATGTTTTTATGTGGTATGACTATCTGGGATAATCACTCAAAGTTTGAAAACTGCTAATTTTTTAAAATGTTTGCAAAAATTCTGATATTTTTATAAACACAGAAAATATCAACATCAATTTACCATTATCATAAAGTACAATGTGTCACAAAAAACAGTCAAAACCAATGAGATATGTTGAAGCATTCTAGAGTTATTACAACATAAAGCGACACTGGTCAGATTTCAACAATTTTGCCTGGTCAGTAAGGGGTTAAAGACCATAACCTGGAATGCCTCCTGAAAACAATGAATCCAGTGAAACAGTTTTTGTTGTATAGCGCACTTGTGTTAGATACAAAAGAGCAAATGATAAACAATAATTTAAAACAAAAAAAAACAATGGGAGGGAAAAATAGAAAAGCCTAAGGGCTTGTTCACACTTTGCAGATTTTGCTGCGGATTTTTCCGCAGCGGATTTGGAAAAACCGCATTGAAAATCTGCTGCGGTTTTCGCTGCGGATTTTCATGCGGTTTCTTCTGCGGATTCCTCTGCGGGTTTTCAACAGCACTTTCCTATTGGTGCATGTTGAAAACCGCTGCGGAATCCGCAGAAAGAAGTGACATGCTCCTTCTTTTTTTCCGCAGCAATTCCGTGCGGTTTTTAAAGTGATTTTCCGCAAAGTGGAAACAGCGGTTTTTGTTTTCCATAGGGTAACATTGTACTGTACCCTGCATGGAAAACTGCTGCGGATCCGCAAAGTGTGAACATAGCCTAAAACTTGCTGTGACCCTGGTATTGGCACCCTTTACTATAAATTAGTATGGAAACAGATTTTGACTCACCTGTGATAAATCACAAATGAGAATCACCTTTGATTAATTGTCGGTGCCCATGCGACATAAATTAGCCAATGAATGATGACTTGTGTTTAAAAAAAAACAAAAAAACATAGTAGGCCATGTTTCTTTGTCACAATGGTGAAGATAAACGAGCTGTCAGAGGACATCAGAACTGCTATTATTAGCAAACACAAGACTTCCAAAGGGTTAAAGGCCATCTCCAAAGACCTTGGTATCCCAGTTTCAACAGTGCGCAATGTTATTAAGGCCTCTTTCACACTTCAGTCTTTTGGCGTCAGTTTGAATCCGCCGTTTTCATCAAATAGCGGATCCGCAATTTTTTTTTGGCGGATCCGCTATTTTCCCATAGACTTGCATTAGCGACGGATTGTGACGGATGGTCGTCCGTTCCATCCGCCATGTGACGGATCCGTCGAGATTTGGCGGATGTTGTCTAGACATTGACGGACATTATAACGTTTTTTGTCTGCGCCGAAATGGCGGTTCGCGATGGATCCGTCTCGTCCGCCATTCCATAGAATGGCCGCCTATGGGCGACGGATCCGTCGCGACCGTAATTTCGGCGGATCCGTCGCCCCAATCCGCTTTTTCAATTGCGCATGCTCCAAAAAGTAGATACTTTTCCCAGACAACCCCAAAGTAACGGATCCGTAAAAAAAACGGATCCGTTAGAACCGATTTCTCAACAATTGTGACGGATCCGTCGATCCGTCACTATGTCGGAGCAGACTGACACCAAACAACTGAAGTGTGAAAGAAGCCTAAGAAGTTTGTCAAGGAGGAAAATTGACAAGAGATGTCTTTGAAGATTGGTGCGAATGGTGGAAAAAACACCACATCAAACATCCAAAGACCTGAAGGCCAACCTGGAACAGCCTGGGTCATAGTTTCAGCAAGTACTGTATGCCACACACTAAACTGAGCAGAGCTTTTTATGGGCAAAGGCCAAGGAAGAAACCATTGCTGAACAAAAGACATAAAAAGGAACGACTGATCTTTGCCAAAGAAGTACCTTTACAAACCACAATCCTTCTGGGAAAAAGTTCTGTGGACAGATGAAACAAAAACAGACCTTTTTGGCTATGCAAAATAACATGATGAGCGAATGTACTCGTTGCTCAGGTTTTCCTGAGCACGCTGGGGTGACCTCCGAGTATTTATGACTGCTCGGTGATTTAGTTTTCATCGTGGCAGCTGAATTATTTACAGCTACTAGCCAGGCTGAGCATGTGGGGGTTGCCTGGTTGCTAGAGAATCCCCACATGTAATCAAGCAGGCTGGTAGCTGTAAATCATTCAGCTGCCGCGATGAAAACTAAATCACCGAGCAGTCATAAATACTCGGAGGTCACCCCAGCGTGCTCAGGAAAACCCGAGCAACGAGTACACTTGCTCAGCACTATTTGTTTACAGACTGTGCAAAGAAGCTTATAAGGAAAAGAACACCCTACCAACAGTTAACCATGGTGGATGATCTATAATGCTGTGGGGTTGCTTTGCTGTGTCTGCCTGGAAGCCTTGACCATATCACAGGAATCCTTAAATTTAAAATAAAAGTGAACTATCAAGAGATGTAAGCGCTATATGTCCTACCCAGTGTAAGAAAACTTGTTTGAGTTGAAGATCATAGGTCCTCTAGCAAGACCATAACCTAAAGCACACATCCAAAAGTACACAGGAATGATTGAAGAAGAAAAAAATGTACCATTTTAGGGCTGTCCCACACGTCCAGATAATTCCGGTACCGGAATAAATCGGTACCGGAGTTATCCGTGTCCGTGTGCCTGGGAACTCACGGAGGCCATACGTGCGGCACTTGTGTGCCGCCCGTATGGCGAGTGGGTACCACACGGAGCGTGTGGTACCCACTCTGCATGGTGCTGAAGCTGCGATTCATATCTTCCCTGCAGCAGCGTTTGCTGCAGAGAAAATATGAAGAATAGTGTTTAAAATAAAGATCTATGTGTCCGCCGCCCCCCCACCCCCTGTGCGCCCCCCCGCTGGTCAGAAAATACTTACCCGCTCCCTCGCTGCTTCCTGGTCTGGCCGCGGCTTCTCCTGCATGCGGTCACGTGGGGCCGATCATTTACAGTCATGAATATGTGGCTCCACCTCCCATAGGGGCGGAGCCGACTATTCATGATTGTAAATGATCGGCCCCACGTGACCGCATACAGTAGGAGGCGCGGCCAGACCAGGAAGGAGCGAGGGAGCGGGTAAGTATTTTCTGACCAGCGGGGGGGCGCACAGGGGGTGGGGGGGCGGCGGACACCTAAATCTTTATTTTTAACACTATTCTTCATATTTTCTCTACAGCAAACGCTGCTGCAGGGAAGATATGAATACCGGCTTCAGCACGAGTGGGGGGGACAGCGCTTACTGTAGCGCTGTCTCCTGCACGCACACGGACCCCAGACGGAGAATGTCCGTGTGAGGTCCGTGTTTTACGCGGACCCATTTACTCTATTGGGTCCGTGTAAAACGTGCGCTCCCACGAACACTGACATGTCTCCGTGTTTGGCACACGGAGACAAGGTCCGCAAAAAATCAATGACATCTGAACAGATGCATTGATTTTTATGGGTCTACGTGTGTCAGTGTCTCCGGTACGTGAGGAAACTGTCACCTCACGTACCGGAATCACTGACGTGTGAAACCGGCCTTAAAATGGCCAGCAATGAGTCCTGACCTCAATCCCATTGAAAATCTTTGGAGTGAGCTGAAATCTGCCATTGGGAAAAAGAACCCTGCAAATATTCAAGCGTTGGAACAAACTGCAAAGGAAGAGTGGGCGAAAATACCAGCTCAAAAGTTCAAGAAGCTTCTAGATGGCTACAAGAAACGTTTGGAGGCTGTCATCAATGCCAAAGGGTGTGCAACCAAGTATTAATTAGGGGCAACTTTATTGCTGCACATGCTGTTTATTTTTTGAAATTCCAATGGTGACCAGCACTGTACTCTGCTCAGGTGCAGAGTCTCGGCCACTGCATCAGTCTCAGTTTGTCTGCAGCGATGACAGCACACCGCCAATCACTGAACTCAGAAGCTTGTGCTTTGTTCATCGGCAGAGCCACTGACCTCAGCGATCAACTGCAGTGGTGCCGACATGACATCACTGCTGCAGCCAAATAGAGATTGGGATAGCAGTAGATGCTCAGCTCTGGACCTGGGGAGGGTAAGTATACCGGTTTGTTTTTTGTTTTTAAATAAAGAATGGAGCATATAGTAAAAAGTTTTCTAAATGGAAACACCCCACAACCCTCCCCCCCCCCCAAGTTCTGCAAAACGCCAGTGTTCTCTATGAGAGAGCCTCAACTAAAGGCCACATTCACACGTTCAGTATTTGGTCAGTTTTTTACCTCAGTAATTATAAGACACAACCAGGAGTGGAACAATCAGAGGAAAAGTATAATATAAACTTATGCACCACTTCTGCATTTATCACCCACTCCTGGTTTTGGCTTACAAATACTGATGTAAAATACTGACCAAATACTGACCTTGTGCACGTGGCCAAAGCCTGAGAGTGGCAGATGGTTCTTGCCTGAGAATAAAGGTATGTGCACACGATGCGGAAAACGCTGCGCATCCGCAGCACTTTCCCATGAGTTTACAGTTCAATGTAAACATATGGGAAACCAAAAACGCTGTGCACATGCTGCGGAAAAAATACGCGCGGAAACGCAGCGGTTTACATTCCGCAGCATGTCACTTCTTTCTGCGGATTCCACAGCGGTTTTTCAGCTGCTCCTATGGAAAACCGCAGAAAAAACGCGGTAAATCCGCAGTAAATCTGCAGCAAAAACGCAGCGTTTTTGCCCTGCAGATTTATCAAATCTGCTGCGGAAAAATCCGCAGTGGACAAGAATACATGTGCACATACCCTAAGGCTACTTTCACACTAGTCCGTCGGCCCGACGTACAGTGTGTTAAGGTAGCTCAACGTGGGCAGCGGATGCAGTTTTACAACGCATCCGCTGCCCATTGTGAGTTCCGGGGAGGAGGGGGCGGAGTTTCGGCCGTGCATGCGCGGTCGAAAATGGCGGACTCGATGCACAAATAAAAGTTACATGGAACTTTTTTTGGGCCGATGGTCCGCCAAAACACGATGCTCCGTTGCACAACGGATGCGACGTGTGGCAATCCGTCGCAATGCGTCGCTAATGAAAGTCTATGGAGAAAAAACGCATCCTACGGGCAACTTTGCAGGATGCGTTTTTTCTCCAAAACGACGCATTGCGACGTGCGTCGAACGACGCTAGTGTGAAAGTAGCCTAAGAGAATTGGAATTTTGAAATTGGACATGTTAGATCCTTTCAGGGCTGTATTTGCCACTAGGCACTTGGTGGCACGTGCCTAGGGCGCCAGGATGCGGGGGGGGGGCACCTGAGCAAGTTGTGTGTTTTCTTTGTTTTTCTTTGATTAAAGTCCAGGGTCACCGACCGCCCGCCCACCTCCCTCCTTGCAGACATAATACTCACCTTTCTCTTCCACTCTGAAAGTCCCTGCATCTCTGTCCCGGCGCTGCAGCTTCTTCCTGTGTGAGCGGTCACATGGTACCACTCATTAAGGTCATGAATATGGATGTATATTCATGACCTTAATGAGCGGTACCACGTGACCTCTCACACAGGAAGAAGCTGCAGCGCCGGGACAGAGATGCAGGGACTCTCGGAGCGGAGGAGAAAGGTGAGTATGACAAAGGAAGGAGGAAGGATAGGAGGAGGACGGGGGATGGATGGGGGAGCCATGCATACAAGATAGGACAGGGGGAGCAGAGCCATGCATACAAGATGGGAGGGGGGAACTGAGCCATGCATACAAGATGGGACGGGGAGAGCAGAGCCATGCATACAAGATGGGAAGGTGGGGAGCAGAGCCATGCATACAAGATGGGAAGGTGGGGAGCAGAGCCATGCATACAAGATGGGAAGGTGGGGAGCAGAGCCATACATACAAGATGGGAGGGGGGAGCAGAGCCATACATACAAGATGGGACGGGGAGCAGAGCCATACATACAAGATGGGACGGAGGGGAGCAGAGCCATGCATACAAGATGGGACGGGGGAGCAGAGCCATGCATACAAGATGGGACGGGGGAGCAGAGCCATGCATACAAGATGGGAGGGGGGAGCCGAGCTATGCATACAAGATGGGAGGGGGGAGCCGAGCTATGCATACAAGATGGGAGGGGGGAGCCGAGCTATGCATACAAGATGGGAGGGGGGAGCCGAGCTATGCATACAAGATGGGAGGGGGGAGCCGAGCTATGCATACAAGATTGGGGGCATGTATGAAGAAACAATATAGGACAATGAGGGCATGTATGAGGAAACAGTATGGGGGAATGGGGGGCGTATATGAGGAAACAGTATGGGGGATGGGTGCAGACACTATGAGCAGCGAATGGGGGAATGTATGTGGACACAGTGAGTAGCGATGTGAAAAATGTATGTGGACAGAGTTCGGGAAGTGAGGGAGATGGGATGTGTGCATACACAGTATAGAAAGTGAGGGGGTAAATATATGAGGAGACAGTATGGTGAACAGGGGGATCTGAGAGGAGACAGTATGAGGAGGGAGGGGAAAAGTGTGAGGAGACAGTATGGGGGAGAAAAGTGAGTGGGCACAGAATAGAAACTGAGTAGTGGGGCCATAGCATGGGGGGACAGTGTAAGAGCACAGCCAGGACAGACTGCCAGGACCCGAAAACCTTCTCCCACAAAGTGACGCCACACATGCTTACTCAAATATAACTTTTATTTAAAGAACAGTCTTATTCCAAATATTTATCTTTTCTCTTTTGGCTTAAATTATGGTCGCAGCTTATCACAGGCAACAATTTGCCAACCAAACGGGTGCAGGGAGATTGTCTGCCTTCCGGTAACCCGGTGCAGGTATCATCACCTATTATAAAACTCCACCCATTCCGCCACGGAGTAGCCCGGGAGCCAAGCTACGACCCACCCACAGAATGGAGAGCCTGAATCACCCCTTCACGAAGACCGTCCAAAAATATATCCAAACCGGCATCGTTAAGATGAACCCCATCTGGAAGGAGAAAACCCGCATTGTCCCCCTCCAAACGGTGGTGTCTTACCACCACACCGTTCTTAAATCTAATAAAACAGGATATTCTCTGGTTTAGAGTGCGCCTAGACCTCTCCATGGCACTCAGCTCCCTGGCACCCCGCCAGACCCACCTTGGAATCAGCTCCGACCAAACCAGACGCATGTCCGGAAAGAAACCTGGAAATTTATCGAGATCGGCTCTCATAAGAGTCAATAATTCAGCGAGGGGAAAAGAGGCCAGGTCGTTTCCTCCAGCATGGATCACCACCACCGTCGGGGAAGACGCAACTCTCGCGATCCGCACAACTTCAGGAAGAACTTGAGACCAGGTAAGGCCCCTCGTGCCTCGCCAGATGATATCCACATCGGAGAAACCGAGCGATCGCCCTCCAGGGCACAATTCAGCGCGCCGAGCTGCCCAATAAATGTAAGAGTGACCCAGCAGCCATACGCTGGGACGCACACCATCTGAAACAAATAACATTCATTAAGCAAAACAGAGGGATATGAGCGTTGGAAGGAAAAACAGAAACATCAAAACATTGCGTCCGTATGGTACGTATTACAAAACTAATTCGGGCCTGATATACCTAGCGAAACAACGGGACTTCCATCTACCCACTCTCTGGATATCTGATTCAAACAAACCAGCCCTGGAAGCCTCCGTAGCCGCGCCGATTCTAAAGGAATGCGTACCGAATTCTGCCGCAGGAAGGCCTAAAAACGAAAGCGCAAGCCTCAGGATCGATAAAAACTGATCCGCAAGTAGGGGGGAGCCGTTCTCGTGTACGAAAAATTGGTCACCGTCGCTCCTGATCTGCATGTATTTGTTGATTAAAACCAAAGGACAAGTCGTATCGTTTATGGCAAAAAGAGGGAACCATGTGCCCCTCCCCACCTGGTCGGTTTTGGATCTGCGAACTCTGATCCTTAGACCATTGTTGCAGATCACTATGTCGTCCAGTTGCAAGCCCCCTGACTTGCGGCGGGACGAGGGGAGAATCTCGCTAACTCGCATAGCCCCGAAAAATGCTAAGCCAAAAGCCGCAGAGATCAAAACGGCCTCGTATGCAGAATCGCAAACGCTGCTGGAAACCCCGATTAAATTAGTCAGGAGAGAAAAAGAGATGGGTCTCCTAATGTCGCTCCGTGCGCTCGTCCGTTGCCAGCCTTTTAGAACTTGGCTGATCAAAAAATGTTTAGTTGAATCTGCCCAACCACACAACTTAAAATGAAATGCTAAACCCGAAATGCGGTTACGCGCAACCGTGCCAGATACCCCAGCGGCCTGCAAGCGCGCCAAAAACGCTAACGTGACCTGAACTCTCAGGGAATCTGAGGATCCTACCGGTTTATCCTCTGCCACAATGCACCACTCATCCCACGCCTTACCGTATGCTCTCCAGGTAGAAGGAGCAATGGATGACCGTATCAAAGGAATTAGTTCTCCAGGACATCCCAGACCAAGGGAGGGCATGCCAGGATTCGCGTTTGCTCCTTCCGAAGCTGACCAAATCGATCCTGCAAAGGAGACACGTTAGTAAAATCCGTTACCACTACGTTATTACCAGATCCAACTGACGCTTTAACCCAAACGATGAGCTCTAAACATTTTAAAACGATGAACCTGATAATCTTTATGACCGGTGGTGAGGAAGATGAAAGGTAATTTATAGCATGCGCAGAGCTGTCCGTGTGGAATCGCAAAAGAATGCGCTTGTTTAAGAGACACCGACCCCAGAGTTCCATAGACGCCGCCAGGGAAAACAAATCGGCTAAAGTTGAATCTTGATCCCATGTCCTATTGCCCCAAGACTCGGGCCACGTGCAAACGCATTTTTGGTCTCTGAAACGCACGCTGAAACCGTCGATGCCCGCTGACTCAAACCAAAGATCCAAGCTATCGCTGTCGCAGAACTCTTCCTGAAAGCATGTAATTCCATTGTAGGAGAGGAGAAAACGCTGCCATACTATCAGATCACTACGTAACTGTGAGGAAATCCTGATTCTGTGGTGAGGTTGCTTCACTCCTCTCGTGGCAAGTATCAACCTCCGGGAAAAAATTCTGCCCATCGGCATTATCTTGCAGGCGAAGTTCAAACAGCCGAGGAGGGATTGCATCTGAATTAGGGAGACCTTACCCACCGCTAAGCAACCTGCAATTAATTCCAACAGCTTCACGATCTTATTGTGAGGCAACCTAAATTCCATGGAAACCGAATCGATCTCGATTCCCAGGAAAGTGATAACCGAAACTGGGCCGATCGTTTTCTCCGGGGACAAGGGAACGCCAAAAAGGGACATGACCTCCATAAATTTATTCAAAGCCTGAGAACACGAATCCGAATTAGCTGGGCCCACTAGCAGAAAATCGTCCAGGTAGTGTGTAATTGATGACGAGCGTGTGACCTCTCGGGCAACCCATTCCAGGAATGTGCTGAACATTTTGAAATAATGGCAGGAAATCGAGCAACCCATTGGGAGACATGTGTCGTAGTAATAACGGTCCTCGACCATGGCGCCTAACAAATGGTAACAGTCCGGGTGCACAGGAAGGAGGCGAAAAGCGGATTCAATACCCTATTTTGCCATGAGGGCCCCTGGCCCGGCTGCTCTTACCATCTCGATAGCTCTGTCAAAGGGAATGTATGTCACTGCGGTGTCGTCACTCGGAATGCCGTCATTCACCGAACTGCCTTTGGGATAGGACAAATGGTGAATTAGCCAGTATTTCCCATTCTCTTTTTTGGGAACAATGCCCAGCGGGGAAACCCGTAGGTTATAGAAGGGGAGGGTATCGAAAGGACCCCGGAAACGTCCTGCCTGTATTTCCTTGTTCAACTTGTCAGATAATATAGCAGGGTGGTCCCTGGCAGATTTTAAATTAGGGGCCGACTGGGGTTTGCCCGAAAAAACGAAAGGAATGAAAAAGCCGAAAGAAAAGCCGAAGCGGAGTTGTGCCGCAGCAGGCCTATTGGGGTACCTGCCCAGCCACGGTTCCATGTTTTTTACGTTCACCGGTGTCATGTGGCTCACCCCCTGAGGGGGCCTTGCTATTGTTTGATTTTTGGGAGGACCGAGTGCACTTGGCTGCCGCATGGTTGCCGCCGCAAGACGAGCATTCATGCTTATATTTGCACAAGCCGTAGAACTTGCAGTGGCCCTCGTTGAAAAGCCAACATGTGCCAGGTCTCCGCACGACCGCCGACCCGGCACTGGTATTCGTGCCAGCGGATGAACAGGGAAAGGGCTGCAGGGTTTTTTGCGCCATCATTAAACGCAGCCATGAATCAGTAGCCTTCACCCCCCACCCTAAATGTGGGTTGACGGCTAGCCGGCGGCGGAAATCCTCATCGTATTTCCACCAAGCGGACCCGCCGTGAGCCTTGTATGAGCTGTATATGCTGTCCAAGTAAATGAATAGCTCAGAGCATCGCTCCGGGTGTTTTTCGCCCATAACGCAGCCCAGAACAGCGAAGGCCTGAAGCCAATTGTTAATAGTTTTGGCTACCTTGGGCTTCCTGTCGTATACCTTTTCACCCACACGTCTCTCCTTGTCGACTGAGTGCTGCTCGGTCGACACGAGCGACCAAATGTCGATGAACTCATTAGCCCAAATTTGTTCTTTAACGCTAATGTCCAAATGTGACCCTAAAGGAGGGACACCGCAAAAAAGACCATCCTTGTATATATCTGGGCGGGGAGGAGGGGAGGGTTTGGGTGGTATAACCGGTTGCAATAGCCTGGGATTCACGAAAATCCTGCCGCCGGTCAAGTTAGATGGGATCGCTGTGTTTGACAGATTAACACTATTACCCCCGTCCCCTCCCCAGGCCCCCGTGAAGGGGTACTCACCGGTTTGCACGTTGGGGTCCAGACGGCTCTGCTCTTGGGTATCCTGATTAACGGCACTCCGTTTCTCCGCACGGGACCTGGACCTGTGACGGGATGACAAAGGCCGACGAGACCTGCCTGATGAGCTATCCGATGTGGATGGAGAGCGCCATCTTGATGACCTAGACCGTCTGCTGCGACGACTGGACCTGGACCTGTGGTAACGTCCCTTACTATTGTAACGGCGCCTATGCCTCTTCCGGCGGCGGCGACTGCGTCCAGATGAGGATGAAGAGGAGGAGCTGCGCGCGGGGCGGATACCCGCACTCTGTCCGCTGACCAGAGCCGGGGTGCCAGCACCCTGTAAAGGAGTTCCAACACCGGTCGCCACCAGCGATAGAACTGCTGAGGCGCTCTGATGTTCTCCTGCTGCCGTTTGCGATGGAACCGTTTGCCCCCCGGGAATTTGGGAAGAAGGTGCCGTAAAAATCAAAGGGCATGAGGGGAAAGGAGAATCCCCTCTACCGCCTACCTGGGCAATCCCCGCCTGTACCCCCACCCCCAACGCTGAAGAGGTACCCGTTTGCTGCTGAGCTGCTAGTAGTGCTCCCCATGTTCGCCCTGCATTGCTATTAATATCTCTGTTCAACTGTGGGGTAGGTGGAATAATGTCCTGAGTCTCCCCTACCCCGCTCCCTGTCCCTCCAGCTTCCTGAGAGGAGGAAGATGACCCCTGCACTCCCCCCATAGCCGCGGCTGTAATCAACCATGCGCCCGCTCCTGTAGCTATCGACTGAGGCTGCAGGCTTCTTCCCCTAGGAGCAGTGCCTGCCGAGTCCGGTGCGCTGCTATGTCTAGGCACTATCCCTTCCTGCACGCACGCTGCTGCCGCTGCACGCCGACCGTTGCCCGCATATGAGGAAGCGCGCGAACTAGACGCGCGCGCGCTCTTTTTAAAAAGCACTGGCGGGCTCAGGCGAGCCGGAGGTTGGGTGGCTCTGGAAGAACGCCGCCCGCCCGACGGCAACACACGCTCCGCCGCAGGGAGGGAGCCGCTCTCGGCCAGCAGGGCCGCCAGCCAAGTGCTGCCCTCCCTGCTAATCCTATCTCTCACCGCTTGCTGCAGCGGGTCCATCTCGCCGGCAGCCCCAACCAGGTCCGGGTTCAGAGTGAGGGACCGGAAGTTGCGTCCAGCGCGAGGTCCCTCCTACAAAATAAGCCACGCCCACCTCGCGCAGCCGATCCCGGCCCCGAACGACGTCACTTCGTGGGAGACCGGGGCTAGCCATGCAGGGGGCCCGGCAGTCAGGGGACAGCGGGATTGCCGCAGTGTCCCTCAGGACAGTATACCAAGGAGGGAGAAGTGGGATGAGAGAGTACGGGGGGGACACAGTATGAGAGGACAGTGTGAAGAGGGTGCTGGTATGGAAAGGAGAGGTCAGTGTGAAGAGCATGTACCATAAGAGAGACAGTGTGGGGGTCATATTTTGTGCAGACAATATAGTGAGGGGCAATTTTTTATTCTGGAGCATTATAATGACACTTGTATCTTTAAGGGCATCATGTGGAAATTTTCTGCAAAAGAGCGGAGAAGATGGAAATCTGCAGAGACGGCTGTGGATGAGAAAACTCATCATGGGGTCTGGACAAGATGAAGAAAAGAAGGAGAACGACTCCAGAGACAACATCATCTATAAGGTACCTGAATGTAAATGTTATTTGTGATGCTAACTAACTCATGTTTTTATTTATGTTAGGAGCATTAAAGGGGATGTCCAGGTTTGTGATGAGTCTGCAGTCATTCTTTGTGATTGTAGACTTCTGAATTCTCACAGTGCGCCCTGCACGCTGTCAGGATTCTCTTGTGCTGGCGATTTACATTCATGCGGTCACACGCTGACTAGACATGTGTGGCCTCACTCAATGAAAATGAACAGAGTGAGGCCGGGCACATCTAGTCGGAATGTGGTCAGAAGTATACAAATCACATGCTTGTGCTGACATGACTGTCCACCGGCAAGGGAGAATCCTAAAAATGTGCAGTGCATTAGTTGTGAGAATTCAGAAGCTGCGATGTCAGGATTCAGCTCTGCAGGTTCCAGCAGTCGTCACATGGACACTTCACTCATATGCGACTTTCATACTTCTGGTCCTGCGACAACGAGTTTCTCTTCTGCTTCTCTCAGTTTTTCACTGAACATTAGGGAGAGCAGCTCGTGGGTACATGACTAAGGCCGGGGTCACACTAGACCGTAATACGGACGAGTGCTATGCGATAAAAAAATCGCATAGCACTCGGCCCAATGTTAATCTATGGTCCAGCTCCCATCATCCGATATTTTCTCCACCGTATTTCGGATCCGAGGGAACTCGCAGCAGGCTGCGATTGTCAGCGTATCTCGGCCGAGACTCGCCAATGCAAGTCTATGGGTGCGCGAAAAAATCGGATTACACACGGAGCATGCGTGTGCATTGCGAGAAATACGCAGCGGTGTTCTATAGAAAAGCCGGTAATTCAATTGCCGGCTTCTCATTTCTCCTTCACAAACCCCACAGGATATGAGACATGGTTTACATACAGTAAACCATCTCATATCCCCCTTTTTTTTGCATATTCCACACTACTAATGTTAGTAGTGTGTATGTGCAAAATTTGGCCGCTGTAGCTGCTCAAATAAAGGGTTAAATGGCGGAAAAAATTGGCGTGGGCTCCCGCGCAATTTTCTCCGCCAGAGTAGTAAAGCCAGTGACTGAAGGCAGATATTAATAGCCAGGAGAGGGTCCATGGTTATTGGCCCCCCCGTGGCTACAAACATCTGCCCCCAGCCACCCCAGAAAAGGCACATCTGGAAGATGCGCCTATTCTGGCACTTGGCCACTCTCTTCCCATTCCCGTGTAGCGGTGGGATATGGGGTAATGAAGGGTTAATGCCACCTTGCTATTGTAAGGTGACATTAAGCCAGATTATTAACCCCTTCCTGACATCTGACGTACTATCCCGTCGAGGTGAGCCCGTATGACCACCGACGGGATAGTACGTCATACGCGATCGGCCGCGCTCCCGGGGGGAGCGCGGCCGATCGCGGCCGAGTGTCAGCTGCATATCGCAGCTGACATCTGGCACTATGTGCCAGGAGCGGTCACGGACCGCCCCCGGCACATTAACCCCCGGCACACCGCGATCAAACATGATCGCGGTGTACCGGCGGTATAGGGAAGCATCGCGCAGGGAGTGGGCTCCCTGCGGGCTTCCCTGAGACCCCCGGAGCAACGCGATGTGATCGCGTTGCTCCGAGGGTCTCCTACCTCCCTCCTCGTCGCAGGTCCCGGATCCAAGATGGCCGCGGCATCCGGGTCCTGCAGGGAGGGAGGTGGCTTACCGAGTGTCTGCTCAGAGCAGACACTTGGTAAGCCTGCAGCCCTGCACAGCAGATCGCAGATCTGGCAGAGTTCTGTGCACACTGCCAGATCAGTGATCTGTGATGTCCCCCCCTGGGACAAAGTAAAAAAGTAAAAAAAAAAATCCCCACATGTGTAAAAACATAAAAAAAATATCCTAAATAAAGAAAAAAAAAAATATTATTCCCATAAATACATTTCTTTTGCTAAATAAAATAAAAAAAACAATAAAAGTACACATATTTAGTATCGCCGCGTCCGTAACGACCCACCCTATAAAACTGCCCCACTAGTTAACCCCTTCAGTAAACACCGTAAGAAAGAAAAAAAAAAAAAAAAAAAAAAAAAACGAGGCAAAAAAACAATGCTTTATTATCATACCGCCGAACAAAAAGTGGAATAACACACAATCAAAAAGACTGATATAAATAACCATGGTACCGCTGAAAACGTCATCTTGTCCCGCAAAAAACGAGCCACCATACAGCATCATCAGCAAAAAAATAAAAAAGTTATAGTCCTGAGAATAAAGCGATACCAAAATAATTATTTTTTCTATAAAATAGTTTTTATCGTATAAAAGCGCCAAAACATAAAAAAAATGATATAAATGAGATATCGCTGTAATCGTACTGACCCGACGAATAAAACTGCTTTATCAATTTTACCAAACGCGGAACGGTATAAACGCCTCCCCCCAAAGAAATTCATGAATAGCTGGTTTTTGATCACTCTGCCTCACAAAAATCAGAATAAAAAGTGATCAAAAAATGTCACGTGTCCGAAAATGTTACCAATAAAAACGTCAACTCGTCCCACAAAAAATAAGATCTCACATGACTCTGTGGACTCAAATATGGAAAAATTACAGCTCTCAAAATGTGGTAACGCAAAAAATATTTTTTGCAATGAAAAGCGTCTTTCAGTGTGTGACGGCTGCCAATCATAAAAATCCGCTAAAAAACCCGCTATAAAAGTAAATCAAACCCCCCTTCATCACCCCCTTAGTTAGGGAAAAATTAAAAAATGTATTTATTTCCATTTTCCCATTAGGGTTAGGGCTAGAGTTAGGGCTAGAGTTAGGGCTAGAGTTAGGGCTAGAGTTAGGGCTAGAGTTAGGGCTAGAGTTAGGGCTAGAGTTAGGGCTAGAGTTAGGGCTAGGGTTAGGGCTAGGGTTAGGGCTAGGGTTGGGGCTAGGGTTGGGGCTAGGGTTAGGGCTAGGGTTGGGGCTAGGGTTGGGGCTAGGGTTAGGGTTGGGGCTAAAGATAGGGTTAGGGTTTGGATTACATTTACGGATGGGAATAGGGTTGGGTGTGTCTGGGTTAGAGAAGTGGTTAGGGTTACTGTTGGGATTAGGGTAAGGGGTGTGTTTGGATTAGGGTTTCAGTTATAATTGGGGGTTTCCACTGTTTAGGCACATCAGGGGCTCTCCAAACGGGACATGGCATCCGATCTGAATTCCAGCCAATTCTGCGTTGAAAAAGGAAAACAGTGCTCCTTCCCTTCAGAGCTCTCCCGTGTGCCCAAACAGGGGTTTACCCCAACATATGGGGTATCAGCATACTCAGGACAAATTGGACATCATCTTTTGGGGTCCAAGTTCTCCTGCTACCCTTGGGAAAATACAAAACTGGGGGCCAAAAAATAAGTTTTGTGGGAAAAAAAAGATTTTTTATTTTCACGGCTCTGCGTTGTAAACTGTAGTGAAACACTTGGGGGTTCAAAGTTCTCACAACACATCTAGATAAGTTCCTTGGGGGGTCTAGTTTCCGATATGGGGTCACTTGTGGGGGGTTTGTACTGTTTGGGTACATCAGGGGCTCTGCAAATGCAACGTGACGCCTGCAGACCAATCCATTTAAGTCTGCATTCCAAATGGCGCTCCTTCCCTTCCGAGCTCTGTCATGCGCCCAAACAGTGGTTCCCCCCCCCACATATGGGGTATCAGCGTACTCAGGACAAATTGGACAACAACTTTTGGGGTCCAATTTATCCTGATACCCTTGTGAAAATACAAAACTGGGGGCTAAAAATCATTTTTGTGAAAAAAAAAAAGAATTTTTATTTTCACGGCTCTGCGTTATAAACTGTAGTGAAACACTTGGGGGTTCAAAGCTATCAAAACACATCTAGATAAGTTCCTTAGGGGGTCTACTTTCCAAAATGGTGTCACTTGTGGGGGTTTTTAATGTTTAGGCACATCAGGGGCTCTCCAAACGCAACATGGCATCCCATCTTAATTCCAGTCAATTTTGCATTGAAAAGTAAAATAGCTCTCCTTCCCTTCCGAGCTCTGCTATGCGCCCAAACAGTGGTTTACCCCCACATGTGGGGTATCGTCGTACTCAGGACAAATTGCACAACAATTTTTCGGGTCCAATTTCTTCTCTTACCCTTGGGAAAATAAAAAATTGGGGGCGAAAAGATCATTTTTGTGAAAAAATATGATTTTTTATTTTTACGACTCTGCATTATAAACTTCTGTGAAGCACTTGTTGGGTCAAAGTGCTCACCACACATCTAGATAAGATCCTTAGGGGGTCTACTTTCCAAAATGGTGTCACTTGTGGGGGGTTTCAATGTTTAGGCACATCAGGGGCTCTCCAAATGCAACATGGCGTCCCATCTCAATTCCAGTCAATTTTGCATTGAAAAGTCAAATGGTGCTCCTTTCCTTCCGAGCTCTGCCATGCGCCCAAACAGTGGTTTACCCCCACATATGGGGTATCAGCGTACTCAGGACAAATTGTACAACAAATTTTGGGGTCTATTTTCTCCTGTTACCCTTGGTAAAATAAAACAAATTGGAGCTGAAATAAATTTTGTGTGAAAAAAAGTTAAATGTTTATTTTTATTTAAACATTCCAAAAATTCCTGTGAAACACCTGAAGGGTTAATAAACTTTTTGAAAGTGGTTTTGAGTACCTTGAGGGGTGCGGTTTTTAGAATGGTGTCACACGTGGGTATTTTCTATCATATAGACCCCTCAAAATGACTTCAAATGAGATGTGGTCCCTAAAAAAAAATGGTGTTGTAAAAATGAGAAATTGCTGGTCAACTTTTAACCCTTATAACTCCGTCACAAAAAAAAATTTTGGTTCCAAAATTGTGCTGATGTAAAGTAGACATGTGGGAAATGTTACTTATTAAGTATTTTGCGTGACATATGTCTATGATTTAAGGGCATAAAAATTCAAAGTTGGAAAATTGCGAAATTTTCAAAATTTTCGCCAAATATTCGTTTTTTTCACAAATAAACGCAAGTTACATCGAAGAAATTTTACCACTATCATGAAGTACAATATGTCACGAGAAAACAATGTCTGAATCGCCAAGATCCGTTGAAGCGTTCCAGAGTTATAACCTCATAAAGGGACAGTGGTCAGAATTGTAAAAATTGGCCCGGTCATTAACGTGCAAACCACCCTTGGGGGTGAAGGGGTTAATGGAGAGGCGTCAATTGACGCCTCTCCATTATTAATCTGGCTTAATGTCACCTTACAATAGCAAGGTGGCATTAACCCTTCATTACCCCATATCCCACCGCTACAGGGAGTGGGAAGAGAGTGGCCAAGTGCCAGAATAGGCGCATCTTCCAGATGTGCCTTTTCTGGGGTGGCTGGGGGCAGATGTTTGTAGCCACGGGGGGGCCAATAACCATGGACCCTCTCCTGGCTATTAATATCTGCCCTCAGTCACTGGCTTTTACTACTCTGGGGGAGAAAATTGCGCGGGAGCCCACGCCAATTTTTTCCGCCATTTAACCCTTTATTTGAGCAGCTACAGCGGCCAAATTTTGCACATACACACTACTAACATTAGTAGTGTGGAATGTGCAAAAAAAAGGGGATATGAGATGGTTTACTGTATGTAAACCATGTCTCATATCCTGTCGGGTTTAGGCAGGAGAAATGAGAAGCCGGCAATTGAATTACTGGCTTTTCACAGATATCGCGCTGAATGAAATATAAATACAGAATATATATATATATATATATATATATATATATATATATATATATATATATATATATATATATATATATATATATATATATATATATATATATATGTGTGTCTCAATGACATTATATATATATATATATATATACACTGTATATATGTTTTCCCGAACATTTGAGCACATAAACCCATTAGATGTCGGTTTTGCAAGCCTGCGAGAAAATCTCGCAGTACGGATGCCATACGGATTACATACGGAGGATGCCATGCGCAAAATACGCTGACACACCCTGCCTACGGATGACATACGGATCACTATTTTGGGGACTTTTCTACGTATTACGGCCGTGAAAAACGGACCGTTTTATTATACGTTAAGTGTGTCCCCGGCCTAAGTGTGCAAATCGCATATATCCTGGGGGGCAAAATGAATTCTTGCCCCGGGTGCCAGAAACCACCTCTGCCGGTATGCCACTGCGAGCGGCGATTACCGGGTCCGGTGGAGGGAGGTCTGAGCACAGTGCAGCACAGGCAGTGAGGCAGGGACTGAGGGTGTGCACAGAGAGAATGGAGACCCGGAGACTGCCCATCCCAGTCTACGCCGTAGCCTGGAGGCCCTCATTATCGTAGGAATATGTTAGTTAACAAATTGTTTTTCTAAAGCTTTATAGTGCAGTTTTAGGTCAGAGGGGGATGGTTAGGGATGAGCTAGCAAGGTGCAGGGACAGGTAGTGATGGCTACTTGCGGACATGTGCAGCACTTGCGGATTTGCACTTGCGGTGAGACACAAACACTGCTAGCAGCGTTTTTTTTCCATTGCTGCAAGTACCGCATTTGCCGGATCGCGGCAAAACCGCAAGTGCTGCACATGTCCGCAAGTCCCATAGGGAATGAATGAGGCCGAACGCAGTGTTGCCGTAAGTGATCCATTACGCGGCAGATGCAGAAAAACTGCCGGATCTGCTGCAAAAGGCTACTTTCACATCAGCGATTTTTGCCAAAGTCACTGCCGATAGTGTCATACTCACCAATGGGGGAGGCAGCACTAAAAGTACCTAGGGCAGCAGAAACTGTAAATACGGCCCAGACTAAGGGGTTAAATTAATTTCAGGCCTCAAAACTGTTAAATGCCCATTTTGGAAGGTTGAGAGAAAAAAAACGCTATATGGATGCCATACGGATTATGACATGCGCAAAATACGCAGCCACACCTTGCCAACGGATGACATACGGAACACTGTTCAGGGAACATTTCTGCGTATTACGATCGTAAAAAACGGACCATATTTTTATACGTTAAGTGTGACGCCGGCCTTACTCTCACCGGCCCTTGCTTACTGAGCTGATGGCAACAGTGCATATCAGTCAGAGAGCTCATCTTCGGGTGATTGACTGCAGCTGTTTTGTTCATTGTAGTCATGATCTAAATGCGCATTCTCACTTGTGATGCAATCAGACGAGTGCAATTTTATATATATATATATATATATATATATATATATATATATATATTAAAAAGAAAAAAAAAAAAAAAAAAAAATCGGATTGCAGTCGCCCCAATGTTTCTCTATGGTGCAACTCACATCTGTGATTATTTTCTCATGTCGATTCGGCATACGAAAACCATAGCAGCATGCTTCGATTGCACTTGGGAATCGGATTGCACGCACCCATATAAGTCTATGGGTGTGTGTGTGTGAAACATCGCACTGCACTCAGATATCACCAGAGTTTAGTGCCATTCCTGCAGATGCCGACAGCAGAGGAGATGGAGAAATTACTTTCTCCATCTCCTCCACACCTGTGCTGCAATTCTGCCATACAAGAGGATCGGAGCACAGACACTGGATCACGCTCGCAGCGGAAGTGTCATTAGCATATCACATCCAACGCTCTTGCATGAATCATCGGATGACATGCGCCAATGGGACCCCAGCCTTACTACTGCATTCAGCAAGGACAGACTGGATAGGCAGCACTGGACCTGGGGAGGGCAACAGCTCTTGATTTTTTCAACCCAGAGTAAGCACAAAGAAAGGTATAATAATAATAATAATAAAAAAAAAAACACAACCTTTTTTTCCCCCCAGATCTAACCTTTTGTGCTCTATGGGCCTACTTTAGGTTAAAGTGAGCAAGAGAGAGCAGTTACCCTTTCCGGGACCACTGCTGCCTCTCCAGTCTTGGCCTAGTGACAGTAGTGGGAACTCATTTTATCGTGGCCAAAGCACAGGAAAGAAGTTTTTGTCATCAAACTTTGAGCACTGTCGATATAGGCTATTGCAAAAGCAGTTTCTTATGCCAATTATCTTTATATAAAATTACTGGTGGTCCCAGCCTTAAAAGGGAATCCATCACCCCAATTTTCGCCTATGAGCTAAGGCCACCGCCATCATGGGCTTATCTAGAGCATTCTGTAATGCTGTAGATAAGCCCCTGATGTAACCTGAAAGATAAGAACAACAAATTATATTATACTTACCCAGGGGTGGTCCCAGTTCAGTTCGGTCCGATGGGCGCCGTGGTCCGGCACCTCCCATCTTTATGCGATGACGTCCTCTTTGCTTTCTGTCGCGGCTCCTGCGCAGGGGTACTTTATCTGCCCTGTTGAGGGCAGAGCAAAGTACTGCAGTGCACAGGCGCCGGGACAGTATTAGGCTACTTTCACATTAGCGTCGTGCACTGCACGTCGCTATGCGGTTTTGTAGAAAAAACGCATCCTGCAAAAGTGCTTGCAGGATGCGTTTTTTCTCCTTAGACATGCATTAGTGACGCAGTGCGACGCATTGCCACACGTCGCAACCGTCTTGCGACGGTTGCGTCGGTCCGTTGCCACCAAGACGTTGCATGTAACGTTTTTTGGTGCGTCGAGACCGTCTTTTCCGACCGTGCATGCGCGGCCGGAACTCCGCCCCCGCCTCCCCGCACATCACAATGGGGGCAGCAGATGCGTTGAAAAACAGCATCCGCTGCCCCCGTTGTGCGGCGCTTTCACTGCTTGCGTCGGTGCGCCGCAACTCGTCGTGCGTCGTACGACGCTAGTGTGAACGTAGCCTTACAGAATGCTGTAGATCAGCCCGATGGCTGTGGCCTTAGCTTACAGGCGAAAATTGGGGGTGACAGATTCCCTTCAAGTTAGACAAGTAGCAAAATTGCCAATCCAAACGAGAAGAAAAAAATAAATAAATAAAATTATAATATATATATATATATATATATATATATATATATATATATATATATATATATATATATATATATATATATATATATATATATATATATATACACATACACATACACATATATACACACACACACACACACAGTCATGGCTAAAAGTATTCACACCCCTGCAATTCTGTCAGATAATACTCAGTTTCTTCTTGAAAATGATTGCAAACACAAATTCTTTGGTATTATTATCTTCATTTAATTTGTCTTAAATGAAAAAACACAAAAGAGAATGAAGCAAAACATTGATCATTTCACACAAAACTCCAAAAATGGGCCAGACAAAGGTATTGGCACCCTCAGCCTAAGGGCTCATTTCCACATGCGAGGCACACGTCCGTATCTCGCATGTGGAAACCAAGCTGTGGAGCCGGCACTCCAGAGCAGAGCGTGCGGCCGCATAGGAACACATGGAGCTGCACAGCTCCGCTCCAAAGTGCCGGCGCCAGAGCTTGGTTTCCACATGCGAGATACGGACGTGTGCCTCGCATGTGGAAATGAGCCCTAATACTTGGTTGCACAACCTTTGACCAAAATAACTGCGACCAACCGCTTCCGGTAACCATCAATGAGTTTCTTACAATGCTCTGCTGGAATTTTAGACCATTCTTCTTTGGCAAACTGCTCCAGGTCCCTGATATTTGAAGGGTTCCTTCTCCAAACTGCCATTTTTAGATCTCTCCACAGGTGTTCTATGGGATTCAGGTCTGGACTCATTGCTGGCCACCTTAGAAGTCTCCAGTGCTTTCTCTCAAACCATTTTCTAGTGCTTTTTGAAGTGTGTTTTGGGTCATTGTCCTGCTGGAAGACCCACGACCTCTGAGGGAGACCCAGCTTTCTCACACTGGGCCCTACATTATGCTGCAAAATTTGTTGGTAGTCTTCAGACTTCATAATGCCATGCACACGGTCAAGCAGTCCAGTGCCAGAGGCAGCAAAGCAAACCCAAAACATCAGGGAACCTCCGCCTTGTTTGACTGTAGGGACCGTGTTCTTTTCTTTGAATGCCTCTTTTTTTCTCCTGTAAACTCTATGTTGATGCCTTTGCCCAAAAAGCTCTACTTTTGTCTCATCTGACCAGAGAACATTCTTCCAAAACGTTTTAGGCTTTTTCAGGTAAGTTTTGGCAAACTCCAGCCTGGCTTTTTTATGTCTCGGGGTAAGAAGTGGGGTCTTCCTGGGTCTCCTACCATACAGTCCCTTTTCATTCAGATGCCGACGGATAGTGAGGGTTGACACTGTTGTACCCTCGGACTGCAGGGCAGCTTGAACTTGTTTGGATGTTAGGGTACTGTCACACAGTGGCACTTTGATCGCTCCGACGGCACGATCCGTGACGTTGCAGCGTCGCTTGATTATCGCTCCAGCGTCGTAGACTGCGGTCACACTTTGCAATGCACGGCGCTGGAGCGATAATTTCATGACGTAGTTGCGATGTAGAAGTCATACGGGACATTGGGAATTTCGTGCACACCTTTGTTACACGCTACGATCATGCCGCCACAGCGGGACACTTGTCGACGAAATAAAGTTTCAAACGATCTGCTACGACGTACGATTCTCAGCGAGGTCCCTGATCGCAGTAGCGTGTCAGACACAGCGATATCGTAACTATATCGCTGGAACGTCACGGATCGTGCCGTTGTAGCGACCAAAGTGCCACTGTGTGACAGTACCCTTAGTCGAGGTTGTTTATCCAACATCCGCACAATCTTGCATTGAAATCTCTTGTAAATTTTTCTTTTCCGTACACATCTAAGGTTAGCCACAGTGCCATGGGCTTTAAACTTCTTGATGACACTGCGCCCGGTAGACACAGGAACATTCAGGTCTTTGGAGATGGACTTGTAGCCTTGAGATTGCTCATGCTTCCTCACAATTTGGTTTCTCAAGTCCTCAGACAGTTCTTTGGTCTTTCTTTTCTCCATGCTCAATGTGGTACACACAAGGACACAGGACAGAGGTTGAGTCAACTTTAATCCATGTCAACTGGCTGCAAGTGTGATTTAGTTATTGCCAACACCTGTTAGGTGCCACAGGTAAGTTACAGGTGCTGTTAATTACACAAATTAGAGAAGCATCACATGATTTTTTGAACAGTGCCAATACTTTTGTCCACCCCCTTTTTTATGTTTGGTGTGGAATTTTATCCAATTTGGCTTTAGAACAATTCTTTTTGTGTTTTTTTCATTTAAGACCAATTAAATGAAGATAACACCAAAGAATTTGTGTTCGCAATCATTTTCAGGAAGAAACTGAGTATTATCTGACAGAATTGCAGGGGTGTGAATACTTTTGGCCATGACTGTGTATATATATATATATATATATATATATATATATATATATATATATTACACATACACACACACACACAAACGGGCCCTCCCAGTACAGAATGTATATGGCAATTGTGTATAGTAAGCAGACAGATTGGAGACTCAGATGCCGATTAAAGCCTTTTATTGTGATACCTCAAATTGTATACAACAACGTGAAACAAATCACACAAGTGTTGTACGATATAGCTAGGACAAAAACTGCAAAGCTATGACATCTCAAAAAAATAAAAATCAGTGTAAATGGTGTAAAATAGTGAAGTGTCGGCACTAGGCATCACATTGTGTGGCAGCAGCATGTCCCATTCATAACAGTGGCTCCGTCTGTAAATCCTATCGGTATAGAAGGTCTTCAGGGGTGATCATCTAGAAGTTCTGCTCAGCAGACTTCCAACACTGAAGTGGTCCAGGTTAATAATATACACAGTGAATAAAGCTTAGGTCTGTTAAAACCATTGTCTTACACTGGGGTGACTGACTCGTCACTGGGATGAGAACTTCACAGTTTGACAATTAATTTCTAATCCTTGCCAAGAGACAGCTAGATTGTAAAAAAAATAAATAAAAATAATAATAATTGGAGGACTGTAATAAGCATAGACTTAAAGAAAATGTTAGAAAGATCAACTACCATTAACTGCATAGACTGGCATGTAGGTCTTTGAACTAAAAATCAATTGACAACTTTACATCTTGTATCTATTGCTGCATTCCTGAGAAATCAGCGGTTTAATCCATATAGTCTATCTTTGCTCATTACCAGCCTCTTTAGAATTATTCCTCACTGTCGGTGTAATGTTAGGCGCAAGACAAAAAAAAAAAAAAAAAACAATCAGTGAGCCAGCAATCAAACTGAAGAGGCTGGTGCTAGGCAGGGAAATAACCTCAGGAGGCAGAGGCCTGGGAGTGCTCTGTCACGCCTAGTGCACTTAACACCTCCTTTGCATATGAAATAAAATGCTAATCTCTCAGAAATGTAGCAACAGATACAAGATATAAGAAGTGTAGATGGATTTACATTGCAGTCCATTACTGCATTCTTGAGTATTTAGCGTTTTAGTCCATATGCAAATTAGGCGTTGTGTTCTAAGTGTAGCAGAGCACTTCCCATGCCTCTGCCTCCAGAGGTGGTTTCCTGCCTTGCGCCAGCCTCTTTAATGATGACTTGCTGTCTGACTTTCTTGCTTTGATTCCTCATTGTGTTTATGAAGCCAGGCAACAATCCATTTAAAGCGCCTGGTGTTGGGTGGGGAAACAATGGCTTAAGTGCTCTGTCACACACACATTCATATGCAAATGAGGCGATGATTTCTCAGGGAGGCAGCAACAGAAGATATAAAAGGTGTCAATTGATTTAAGACCTGCATGCTGATATATGCAGTTTGGTGGATTGATCTTGGTGACAGATTTCCCTTTTAAGTCATAGCTGCCATAAGCATTACTTCTTATTCTAACAGTGAAAGTGTTAAATGCAGAAATGTAACTCTAGGGCTTAGGGCACATGACATACTTGCAAAATTGTCAAAATATGAAACAAATATGAAAAATTCAGCAAAAACTTTCCAGGTATTCCTCCCTCTACTACTTAGCTCCATAATCAGCCATACACAGAAGTTAAAATAAGTGCACTTTACAATGAACTATGCACCTAGTGGTGAAAACATCAAGTGGTCATTCTATTACTGGACACGCAACTTCTAGAAACAAGAGGTAGACCATCTCTTCATATGGACAGGCAAGACTTCACATACCCCACATGGCTCGTAGATGGCGGCTGGTTGCCCCTAGTATCTGGCAAGAGAATGCTGTAAGGAGGACAGGTGAAAACATTCTAGTTTTATCTGGAAACGCTCAAAAGGGACCTAAAGAAGTCATGAGGTCAACTGTCCAGACTGATACCAATCCGCTGAGGAAAGTAAAGCGCAACAATGCAAGCGTCTCTAGTGTCTATCAATATTACATCCTAAAAGTCACATCAGGCTGGAGTAGAGCCTCATCACTGCTGGACACCAAGTGAAACCGCACTGGATCAATAAAAAGTCACATCAAGGACTATTAAACTTCTTCACTTTCAGCGGGACTTGTAGAACAGAGCAGCTGATCAAGTACAAGACCCTTATAGTTACCTTGGACCCAGGGCAGACATGGCAAAAATCGCTAGCCTACCATCAGAGTTTAGGGACAGTTTTAGTACTGGAACACAAAAATCTCATGAATCCTAATGACTTTCCAAACAGCTTAAAAAGTAAAAAAAAATACCATATAAAACACACATATGCACACACACAAATGTTTTAAGTAGCTATCAGAATCATAAAAAAAAAAAAAAAAGTATTTTTGGAGAAAGGAAACCTTACCATAAACACAAAACACTTAAATATTATCCATAATATTATATACAAAAAATTGGTTAGATGGAAAATGGTTTTTTTTTTGTCTTTTTTCCTTTTTTTAATTATCTTTTTTGCTTTATACATATATTTTTTCAAGTTTTATGCAAACCGCTGTAAAACAAAAGACAAATCAGGACCAGTAACCAGACTGTCCTACACATTTACTGTATATATAACCATAGCCACAACCTGGGAGCCATTAATAATTGGTGGGTGCTTTGTTCACAAGGCAAGAACAGGCTACTGATGGTGGCTGTTAAATTTATTTATATTTTTTATCTTAAATTATGTTTTAATATAAATTTGGAGGCCCATAATTCACCTTTGAACTGTGCGTTACTTCTTATCCGAGCACGCGCTCAATGGACACATAGCAAAGTGCATAGCAAAATATATAGGGATTTAGTAGATCATTTCTCAAAGTTCAGTGGAACTTGGAATTTAGATGATATACAGTTAGGCCCATATATATTTGGACAGACAACATTTTTCTAATTTTGGTTATAGACATTACCACAATGAATTTTAAACAAAACAATTCAGATGCAGTTGAAGTTCAGACTTTCAGCTTTCATTTGAGGGTATCCACAATAAAATTGGATGAAGGGTTTAGGAGTTTCAGCTCCTTAACATGTGCGACCCTGTTTTTAAAGGGACCAAAAGTAATTGGACAATTGACTCCAAGGCTATTTCATGAACAGGTGTGGGCAATCCCTTCGTTATGTCATTCTCAATTAAGCAGATAAAAGGCCTGGAGTTGATTTGAGGTGTGGTGCTTGCATTTGGAAGGTTTTGCTGTGAAGTAAACATGCGGTCAAAGGAGCTCTCCATGCAAGTGAAACAAGCCATCCTTAAGCTGCGAAAACAGAAAAAAACAAGCCGAGAAATTGCTACAATATTAGGAGTGGCAAAATCTACAGTTTGGTACATCCTGAGAAAGAAAGAAAGCACTGGTGATCTCATCAATGCAAAAAGACCTGGGCGCCCACGGAAGACAACAGTGGTGGATGATCGCAGAATAATCTTCATGGTGAAGAGAAACCCCTTCACAACAGCCAACCAAGTGAACAACACTCTCCAGGAGGTAGGCGTATCAATATCCAAATCTACCATAAAGAGAAGACTGCATGAAAGTAAATACAGAGGGTTCACTGCACGGTGCAAGCCACTCATAAGAATCAAGAAAAAAAAGGCTAGACTGGACTTTGCTATAAAACATCTAAAAAAGCCAGCACAGTTCTGGAAGAACATTCTTTGGACAGATGAAACCATGATCAACCTCTACCAGAATGATGGAAAGAGAAAAGTATGGCGAAGGCGTGGTACAGCTCATGATCCAAAGCATACCACATCATCTGTAAAACACGGCGGAGGCAGTGTGATGGCTTGGGCATGCATGGCTGCCAGTGGCACTGGGTCACTAGTGTTTATTCATGATGTGACACAGGACAGAAGCAGCCGAATGAATTCTGAGGTATTCAGAGCCATACTGTGTGCTCAGATCCAGCCAAATGCAGCCAAACTGATTGGTCGTCGTGTCATACTACAGATAGACAATGACCCAAAACATAAAGCCAAAGCAACCCAGGAGTTTATTAAAGCAAAGAAGTGGAATATTCCTGAATGGCCAAGTCAGTCACCTGATCTCAACCCAATTGAGCATGCATTTCACTTGTTAAAGACTAAACTTCAGACAGAAAGGCCCACAAACAAACAGCAACTGAAAACCACCGCAGTGAAGGCCTGGCAGAGCATCAAAAAGGAGGAAACACAGCGTCTGGTGATGTCCATGAGTTCAAGACTTCAGGCAGTCATTGCCAGCCAAGGGTTTTCAACCAAGCACTAAAAATGAACATTTTATTTAAAATTATTGAATCTGTCCAATTACTTTTGGTCCTTTTAAAAACAGGGTGGCACATGTTAAGGAGCTGAAACTCCTAAACCCTTCATCCGATTTTAATGTAGATACCCTCAAATGAAAGCTGAAAGTCTGAACTTCAACTGCATCTGAATTGTTTTGTTTAAAATTCACTGTGGTAATGTCTATAACCAAAACTAGAAAAATGTTGTCTCTGTCCAAATATATATGGACCTAACTGTAGGTTAGGCTGCATTTACATATCAGGGTTTCATGATCTGTGTACAGACAGCGATTTCCAGAGCAGCGGACCCCATTAACAGCTTCATATATGCCTATGAGGCTGTTGAGTTTGGGTCAGGAGATCTGCAAATGGTCTAGAAATTGGGGTCCGCACAGACCGTGAAACACGACCATGTGAATGCACAGCCTTTGAGTGTATTCAGGTGCAGAGGCAACAGTGTAGTAGATTTTTTTAATGACTTCTTTTGGGTTTCTGCTGCCTCCTTAACTCTACATATGAATATAGCATAAGTTAGGCCTATAAATTAAACCTTTAGCTGGATACATATACATATATATAACATGTTCTTTTTAACTTTAGAAGGGGTTTTCCATGTTGGACAACCCTAGTTTAATCACTTCAGGGCCTTATTTAAAATAAAACCAGTATATACCTATATTCACCTACAGAAATGGCGCCATTCCAGCGATGTTGGCGCCGCCATTCCCATGGGTCACGTGGCCACTGCAGACTTTACCCATTTTTTCAGAGCAGACATCCTTCTGGTGGATCAGCTGCTGCGGCCAATGTCACGTGGCCCACCGGGACTGGTGGCACCGCTGGAGGTGGGTATAACCAGGGCTGTGGAGTCGCTAAGCCAAACCTCCGACTCAGTATCCTCAATTTCCATGACACCGACTCCACTAAAATGGGCTCCAACTCCGACTCCACAGCCCTAACAGGGCTGTGGAGTCGGTAAGCCAAACCTCTGACTCCCCAATTTCCATGACACCGACTACACCAAAATGGGCTCCGACTCAGACTCCACAGCCCTGGGTATAACATCTTTTATTTTATTTCAAAAGAAGGTCTGAAGTGATGAAGCAGAGATTACCCAGTTGTGGAGAACCCATTTAATGCAGGCACCTGTTTTGAAAACCCCTTTAATGTTGGAGATTGCCAAAATGGTAAATTTCCAACCACTCGAAGATCTGATACACAGAGAGCCATGAGTGACTATCTGTATGTAAAGGTTGCACTGCACATAAGGGGTTTCCTAGCTATAGATTGTAGCAGTAATCTACCTTCTAGAACTTTGATGAAAGCACGAGCGGATAGTGACGTGAAGCATAAAGTGCAGGTCAGCCTAGCTCTACAGAATGCATCAAGCAGCAGCATTGCGTCAGTTACTAGTGTTAGCAGTACATAGAATATGTCTTCGCAGGACAGGGGATCGTAGCATTGCTATTGCATGGATTTCAATAGTATCATTCGATTCAAAGTGCCAACAGTAGTGGTAGTGTTTTATAGAAAAATAAAATGGTCCTGCAAAAGTCAAAAACTGTTTTCCTTGTTGTAAACCCCTAGCTTGTAGAAGGCTCATGAATACATTACTACCTTTCCAATAGGTTATGTGCAGAAGATAGAATATTAAATTTCATGTATTTAAAAAGGGGCAAAAAACAAAAAAAAAAACAACAAATAAGCAATGGTAATGCAAAGCCCACATCAACCACAAAAGCGCAGAGCAAATACATTAAGAGCAGATGTCTATGTCTCATCTCATTGAGGCCTGTAAAAAGGCAGGAAAAAAAAGTAATAAAATGTACGGGTACTTTACAATTGTTATCATAAGAAAAGCAGCCCCTTGGGACCCATACCGCGCACAGGGCAATGGCGGAAGGTTAGGCTCAGTCTGTTCACAATTTCCTTCTTCCCTCCGCAGCAGCTGCACTGTGCAATGTAACATGGAAGGTAACATTTACTTATGTTGCTCAGGTTCATCATTTGATAAAAATGCAAAATATTTTGGGAGAGATTTAACCAGCAAACCACCCACACCCCAAGGCTTAAATACCTTACCTACACAAAATGGGGAATATACTATACAAACAAGAGGGGCCTTTACACCAGAAAGATTCCCTACATTGTGAATGTGCAAAAAAAGCAGGAGCATGCCTAACATCAAATGCCCTCGTTATCCAGTGCATTAAATTAATGGTTTATGGAACCAGCCATAACACAGGTCTGATGTCTGCAGCACCAGCTACACAATACCTGGCTGCAGACCACCTTGCTCCCGCAGGAGGTCTGCAGCCACTGTTCCACCACTCCGTCATTTTTTTTCTCTGCACGGGGTTTCTGAAACATTAGTCTGGAGCAAATAATCTTAAGGGCAGGAAATATTCTCACAATATTAGTTGGTTTTCTCCTTCACCACAAGAACCTTTCCCCATCCTTGGGATTTGTCTAAACATGTGTAAACCAAAAAGGAACATCATTGGAAGAGGACCCTAACAGCAGCACAGAGTGACGTCTTGAAGGCTTTGAAAACACCATCTTGCACTTCACGGTGTCTTCTGTCCCAGGTCTGCAAGTTCCATGACATAAGTCTTGTAAGGTTGTGAGTTGTTTTTCCTTGTGGATTCTTGTCCGATGCACACTCGTTCCTTCAGCTTTGGAATTGGGATGCTGGAGTTGTGTAGTGGGGGATAAAACAGAGAATTTAGGCATGCACAAAAACAGAACTGCAAGCCAACACGGGCGAGTGAAGTCTCAAGGACACGTATGTTTACAAGTTGGAGGATGGGGAGGATCTATTCCAGTGTGCTACAGCAGCAACAGATAACAGCTGATCACACACAAGAATACGTGTACACAGGGGGAGGAGGATAGGAAAAGGGAGAAGGAACCTTCATGTGGATATTCAAGTCCAGCCACAACGTGTCCATACGCTACTACTCTACCAATCCATGAGGTTACTTATTTTTCATCGAAAAGTTCAATATTTTAATCGGTTGCTCTTCATCAAAATCCACAGTTCAGTTCTTCCTGTAATAAAGGTTTCAACGTGACGCAACCTGATCAGAGGGCAGAGGACAGGACTCACTCCCAACCATTGTCTTTTATCATGTGAGCCAGTTCAATGATAAACTTTCCTTCCTTATATTTCTGACTGCTTTCAAAGGCATGTTCCTGTGGGAAACAAGGAAATGTAATTACTATACGAAAAGCCATAACGCAACGTTAACCCAAATTGTATATCCCTTCCTAGCCTCTGCATTCCTGAAATCAGTGCGCCTTACTTTTTGGCGAGGGGCACATGGGCAGGAAATGTTAAAGGAAATCTGTCTGCACGTTTTTGCTATTTAATCTGAGAGCAGTATGATGTAGAAGAAGAGACCCCGATTCCAGCGATGTATCACTTAATGGTCTGCTTGTTACAGCTTCAATAAAATCAGTAGTTTAATCAGCAAGACAATATCACTATAGGACTAGGTGTCTCGTGCCATGTAGTCCTTCTCCTCTGTGTAACCCCGCCCCCAGCACTGATTGGTAACTTTCTGTGTAAATTGACAGAAAGCTACCAATCAGTTGTGTGGGCGGGGTTACACAGAGCTCAACATTCAGAGCACTACTAGATCTGCAGGAGAAAAAAAATAGAATTAGACTTACCGGTAATTCAGTTTCTAGGAACCTTCCACGACAGTCACTTTGGAAGATGTCTCCCCGCCCTAATGGGGGACAGGAACACAAAGAGGTTAAATAACCCTCCCCTTCCTGCTAACTCCAGTGTTTTTTTCTGGCCATAGTAGGGTAAATAGTTACCACTAAAGTGCAGGAATCATCCAGAGATATCAGATAGGGAGGGAAATTAGTGCTGTCGTGGAAGGTTCCTAGAAACCGAATTACCGGTAAGTCTAATTCTATTTTCTCTAGTCACCTTCCACGATAGTCACCTTGGAGATATAGCAACGTTAATTTCTTTAGGGAGGGACCACAGCCTGTAGAACAAGTCTGCCGAAGGTCAGATCCCTGTCGAAATTCAGCCTGTAATGTCTGGTGAAGGTATGAACAGAAGACCATGTGGCGGCTCTGTATATCTGTTCTGATGAGGCGTTTCCTCTTGCTGCCCATGACGTGGAAACCGACCGGGCAGAATGGGCCTTCAGAGAGATCGGCGAAGGGAGAACTTTGGCCGAATACGCAAGGCAGATGGCTTGTTTTATCCAGCTTGCAATCGTGCTTTTAGCCGCCTTCTTCCCTTTATTTTGCCCTGAGAATTGGATAAAAAGATTCTGGTCGACCCTCCAAGATTTGGACTGCTCCAGGTAATGGAGAACTACCCTGCGGAGATGCAGGGTATGGAAGTTTTCCTCCTTCTCGTTGGAAGGGTTTGGACAAAATGAGGGCAAAACCACACCCTGACCCCTATGAAAATCTGAAACGACCTTGGGCATAAAGGCAGGGTCTAGTCGTAGGATTATGCTGTCAGAATTTATGGATACAAAGGGTTCTTGAATTGACAAGGCCTGCAATTCTCCTACGCGCCTAGCTGTGGTAATAGCGACTAGGAACACCGTTTTAAGTGTTAGGATTTTAAGGGGTAGGGAAACCAAGGGCTCAAAGGGTGGTTGAGTTAAACTATTGAGTACTAAATTTAGATCCCAAGGAGGGATCCGACTAGGGAGACTAGGACGTAGTCTACTAGCTGAAGTTATGAATCGCTTGATCCAGCGGTGGCCAGCTAGATCCTGGTCAAAAAAGGAACTGAGGGCCGATACCTGAACTTTCAGAGTACTCGGGGAGAGCCCAAGATCTAAACCCTTCTGGAGGAAGTCTAACATTTGAGAGATGTTGGGGTGGAAGGGATCCGGGACACTGGGAAGACACCAGGAAGAGAATTTCTTCCACACTTTGCTATAGATGGCATTAGTCACCGGTTTCCTACTCTTTTGGAGAGTTTGGATAACCCTATCGGAGAGACCTCTGGCTTTTAGAATGTTGGTTTCAGTAGCCAGGCAGCTAGATTCAATTTTTTGAGATCCGGATAAAGGAGGGGACCTTGGAAGAGGAGATCGGATCTTTGAGGTCAAGGTGCTGTACCAGCTCCGTCCTGGCCACAATGGGGCAATCAGGATTGTTGTGACTGTCTGACCGGATTTTCTCCAGTGTCTTTGACAACATTGGAATTGGCGGAAAGGCGTAAGCCAAGTTGAAGGTCCATGGATGAATGAGAGCATCCATTCCCAGAGCACCCTGCACGGGGCTGAGGGAGAAATATATTTCTGACTTTGAGTTTTGAGAATTCGCAAACAAGTCGACCTCCGGGGTTCCCCATCTCGAGGTTAATGATAGGAAAACCTCCTGATTCAGGCACCATTCTCCAGGATGTATGTCTTTCCTGCTGAGGAAGTCCGCTTTGGTGTTGTCTGAACCCTTCAGATGAACCGCGGAGATTGAAAAGAGGGGTTTCTCCGCCCAGAGAAATATCCGAGCTGCCACTAGTTTCAGACTGGTATACTTTGTGCCCCCCTGGTGATGAAGATAAGCCACAGTCGTCACGTTGTGGGAGTAGACACGAATATGATGGCCTTGGATTAGAGGTGAGGCAGCTAGCAGCGCTTCCTCTACTGCCTTTAGTTCCCTCAGATTGGAGGATCTGGAACTTATGTCTGTGGGCCATAGGCCCTGAAAATATGTTTGATCCACCACGGCACCCCAACCTCTTCGGCTGGCATCTGTGTGGAGCACTTTCAGAGGGAGCTGATCCCAGCTTACCCCTCGCAGAAGGTTTCGGCATTTTAGTCACCACGACAGGGCTGACTTCACATGTCTGGGAAGAGGGATTCTCCTAGACAGGGTGTTCTGATACCTCCAAGAATGTAGGAGAACGTGAGTCTGGAGGGTCCGAGTGTGTGCCTGGGCCCAGGATACTGCTTGAATGCACGAAGTTAGGGACCCTACAATAGACATGGATTCCCTCAGGGTTGGGGATCTTTGTTGCTTGAATCTTGAGATTCTTTGGCAAAGGTCACGCTGACAATCTTCGGGAAGGAAGCACATCCTTTTTTCTGAATCCAGGAGAATCCCCAGGAATTTCTTCCTCGTGGAAGGCTGTAGGTCCGACTTTAGGAGATTCAGGATCCAGCCCAGGGACTCGAGAATATCCAGAGTTTTTAATACGTCCTGATTCAGCTGATATGTTGAAGGAGCCATAATAAGATCTTCTAGGTAAGGGACCAGGCAGATTCCCTGATGACGGAGGAAGATAACTGTTTCTCTCAGGATTTTTGAGAATACTCTTGGGGGCCGAGGATACTCCGAAGGGAAGGACGTTGAATTGGTAGTGAGAGATCTTGCGGTTGTGGGAGATTGCGAACCTGAGGAACTTCCTCACGAAAAAACCGCTTTCTTGTAACTTTTTGTTCAGGAAGCGATTTCTTCCTATCAGAAGCCTTATCCAGGATATCATCCAGTATTGGCCCAAACACATGGCGACCCTGAAAGGGGATGGCGCAGAGTTTCGTCTTAGAGGTAATATCGCCTCCCCAAGATTTCAGCCAAAGAGCTCTCCTGGCTGAATTTGAGAGGACTAGGGACCGTGCAGCCACACGAACGGACTCTCCTGAAGCATCTGCTAAGAATTCCGAAGCCTTTTGTAGAAGGGGAAGGGAATCCAGGATTTCCTCTCTGGAAGTACCCTGGGAGAGATGAACCTCTAATTTGCGAAGCCAGAGAACCAGGGCCCTGGCGACGCAAGTAGAAGCAATATTTGCCTTAAGAAGATTCGTAGAGGACTCCCATGATTTCTTTAGGTGACTCAATCTTTCGATCCATTGGATCTTTTAATTGAGAAGAGTCCTCAAATGGGAGGGATGTTTTTTTGGTGACTTTAGAGACCTGAACGTCCACTTTGGGAACCTCCCAAATAGAATTATTACCCTCCAAGGGAAACCGTTTTTTAAAATCTGCAGGGACACTAAGGCCCTTCTCCGGGGAAGCCCACTCTTGTAGAATGAGATTTTGAACATTTTCGTGTATAGGGAACCCTTTTTCAGGCTTGGGCCTCAGACCCCCAAACATTACATCCTGTACGGAATGTTTTTCCGCTACTTCCTCAACCCCCATGGTGCTCCTTACTATGGAGACTAGCTCATCCATATCTTCTGAGGAAAAGTAGTATTTTTTCCCATCTGCTTTAGGGGTGGATGTGGAGCCCTCGTTCTTCCAATCATCTCCTGACTCAGAAGAATGGACCTCACCCGAGTCAGTATCAGTATTAACTGGGGCCATCTTCCTCTTTTTAGGGGGGGGGGGGGGGGAGGATGCGATACTTGAGGTTGGGAGAAGGCCGCCATGGAGGATTGTACCTCCTGTTTAATCAGGCTTTTTATGCTGTCCAGGAGGGAGGGCTGTTCAGCACGTATAATGTCATCCGTACAGGGTTGACATAGGGTCTTCTTATAGGCGGAGGGTAGCCAGGAGCCACAAACACCACACTTGCAGCTAGGTTTATTTTGGGGGGCAGAGACCTTTTCTCCCTAAAAGAGAGAGAGGTATACTAAGTAACCCTTCAAACATGTCAGAACAGTAAAGGGACCAGCCCAGCTACTCACGGCAGGAGGGTGAACGCTGGGATCTGCAGATGAAGCAGAGGGTTTGTCGCCATCCATGGTCAGCTGTATACAGTCACAGAGAGACAGGGGGACAGCGCTTACCTGGAGGCCCAGACCAGGATATATAGGTACCGAGGTTCCCAGCGATATTGTGTGCTCCTCCCCCTTTGGTCCCTAGGGAGGCTTGAATAACCCTATCCGGTCGGCGATTCCCCCGGTGGCCGCCGACCTCGTGGAACGCCAGGCACAGCGCGCGTTCCAGTGCAGAGCCCAGGCCGCGAACCGGAAGTACAATGATGTCACATTCGGCCGCGCGAACCCGGAACTCTACACAGATGCTGGAGAGGGAGGACGCCGGAGAGCTCAGCGAGGACCCCGGCAGCACGTCACCGCCCCGCTTTGCCCCTGACAGAGCGCGGGAGGGTCGGGAAGAATGGCCCGAGTACACCGCAAAGGTGAAGACGGAGCGCAGCCCATAGAGGAGGAGGAGAGGATCACCGCCCGACCTCGGCTGCCCGGTGGTAAGCAAATCCAGGTGCTCCGCTCACCGGCCACGACAGCACCTGAAGGACCTCTTCATGCCCCACTGGGGGACAGGAAAAACACTGGAGTTCGCAGGAAGGGGAGTGTTATTTAACCTCTGTGTTCCTGTCCCCCATTAGGGCGGGGAGACATCCTCCAAGGTGACTGTCATGGAAAGTGACTAGAGAAACAGGAATTTTTTTCACAAATACAACAATCAGCTCAGTAAGTGACACATCGCTGGAATCAGGGTCTCAGTCCCTACATTATGATGCTTTCAGATTACATAGCAAAAACTGGGTGACATGGTCCCTTTAACAGAAACAATTAGGACTGGCATAAGTCTTTCTATGGTTGTAACAGTCTCTCATTTAGCAACAAGACTGACTCCTTTTGTGCTTACGTTACTAGAGGAAGGAATTAAAGTGGATCAGACAATAGATTTCCCAATACATTATTAAATAGATCTTAGACCCGATGAAGCTGGTGTGCCCACTATGAAAATGTATGCAAGAACAGCGGTATAACCCTGATTGAAAGTTTTCCTGCCTGAGAAAGTGAGTAATTTACGAGTACATCTGGACTTTCCTGGGACGGCCCTAGAAAACGACTGTTTCCAGCTAGAAAAACATAGTACATGAAAAGCAGTGTCAGCAAAAACAGAATTCTTCCTTGTAATGTCCTTGACATTTGTTTATTTCTACAACTTTGTTAACACTTATACAAGTCGCTATGAAGACGTACTTTATGAAAATATTTTCCTGAAACTGGAACAATCAGAAACTGTTTTATGCCCAGAGCTCTGTTTTAATAACTTACATATTTCCAGCCGAGTGTGGTTTTACAGTTCTCACAGTATATATCAGCCACTGCATGCAACCCGGTTAGAAGGACCCGCTCTTCTGCTGGGCCACAGCCGACATTTACCCTGCAAGCCAAAAGCAGGTAATTGTCAGTCACAAGATCAAAACAAATTAAAAAACAAACATTAAATAATCAACGTCTCTGACCAAAATAAGTGACATGCCACATATCTCCATAGCACATTTTTTCTGCAGTGCAGCTGGAAATTTGGTCAGAAATTTAGCTGCATGACATTGGGGGTTGTAGAAACCCCATTCACATGTATGGGGTGCAAATTTACACGAAAAACTGTGCCAGACAACTATTAGGATTAACACCAGGCTGCTACTTCCATGCTGACAAATATTCAATATAAAAACACCATTAGGCCATTTTTCATGGCAGACATAATCGGATACCAAACGGGTATATCATTTTTAAAATGCAATTTTTATTTAATTTTTTCCATGGTTTTTCCTTTTTTCTGTATGTAAAAAATAATATGTTATTCGCAATTGCAGTTACGGGAATGTTTGTCTGAACTCCACTTTAAAGGAAATTAAAAAAAACAAAAACAAAAAAACCCTGAAGGCATAGAAATCAGAGTGTAAGATGTATTTCTACTTGAAGTCTTATTTTCTGGGTGACCTTGATTTCCGATGATGGGTGACATGCACTAATAGCAGCAGTACTCATAGGGGAGAGTTTCAGATGCTGTGATGAGTAAGCAATGCATGGCCGTGGCTGCCTCCAGGAGGAATTGCTTGTTCATTCGTGTGTTGTATAGAGATACAAGCACCAAGTATGTATGTAAAATGGACCTTCGTGTACGAGGGATGTTTAGATTGAAGCATAAAGGGGTTAATACTTGCAGGCCACTTCTGTCTACATAAGGACACAGGGGTAGAGCTTAGTCAGATTCCAAAGCAGCAAATCTTGGCAAGCATTTCAGATGCTTTCCTAATCTGACTGTGTAAGACACACCGAACAAGCGGGTGACAAATCCTCTAGAATTTCCTGCTTGTAGAACCTACAAACACTCCGAGCAGATGCGGTCACCGCCAGGTGCTCCATGGCAGGACGGACCAGACTCTGATGCCGACCTTTCTTTCTCACGCCCTCTATTTATAGCAAGCAGTTTGGACTGCTACTCGCAAGATTATAAATAAGGAAATGACCTGACGGAGAAAAGCTTTGCACTCCCGACCAAAATAGCCCGGGCCTAGGTGTGATCCGAATTCAGTCTGTGATGCATGGTGGGAGGCAGCTATATTTACCAAGTGCTCTGTCCACCCAAAATGTACAAAGTGTCTAAAACTTTATGTATAGTAATGTGCAAAAAGTTTTAGGCAGTTGAGGGAACAAAAGATACAAAGCAAGGATTCTTACAGATATAGACGTGTTAATTGTCAAAATGTAATGATAATGAGCAAAAGAGAATTCTAAATCACATCAATATTTGGAGTGACCACCCTTTGCCCTCTGACCATCAAAACATCACTTCTAGGTGCACATGCTCATAGTTTAGTTGTTGTAGGTTTCGGCAATTTAACGGAAGTTTGTTCACCGAAGGTCTGGAGAACGTCTGAACAGTGAAGGATGGTGGAGGCTTCTTGCAAGTTTGGGGAATCATTTCAGAAAATGGAGTAGGGGATTTCATCAGGATTAGTGGGGACCTCAATGGAAATACTTATCCATCATGCAAAACCATCAGGCAGGTGTCGGATTGTACCGATTGCCTCCAAATTCTTTGTCAATGACTCCAAACATACAGCCAATGTTATTAAGAACAATCTTTAGGGTAAAGGAGAACCAACAGGTCTAGAAGTCTTGATACGGACTCCATAGAGCCCTGATGTCAACACCATCAAGTTGGTCTGGTATTACGTGAAGAATAGAAGGATTTGCACATCCTAAAGCCACAAAATATCTGTCATTAACTTTCTAAGATCCTTGGATCAACCTCCCTGCCAAGTTCCTTCAAAAACTGTGTGCAAATGTATGTAGAATTAGTGCTTTAATGCTGTTTTGAAGGAAAAGGGTGGTCACACCTGATATGGATTTGCTTTAGAGGACTAAATTATAAAAGTGGAGGAACCCCCCCACCCCGCAACCTCTCTTAGGGTATGTGCACACGTCAGGATTTTTTGCGGTTTTTTTGCATTTTTTTCCGCTATAAAACCGCGATAAAAACGCGAAAAAAACGCTAACATATGCCTCCTATTATTTACAGTGTATTCCGCATTTTTTTGTGCAAATGTTGCGATTTTTTCCGCAAAAAAAATCGCATCGCGGAAAAAAAAGCAACATGTTCATTAAAAATGCGGAATTGCGGGGATTCCGCACACCTAGGAGTCCATTGATCTGCTTACTTCCCGCACGGGGCTGTGCCCACCATGCGGGAAGTAAGCAGATTATGTGCGGTTGGTACCCAGGGTGGAGGAGAGGAGACTCTCCTCCACGGACTGGGCACCATATAATTGGCCAAAAATAAAAGAATTAAAATAAAAAATAGTCCTATACTCACCCTCTGATGGCCCCCGCAGTGTTCCCGCCTCTCCGCTGCATGCTGCCGCTTCGGTTCCTATAGCTGCTGTGCGGTGAAGGACCTGCCGATGACATCACGGTCTTGTGATTGGTCGTGAGCGGTCATGTGACCACTCACGTGACCGCTCACATGACCGCGATGTCATGGAAGGTCCTGCGCGCACACACCAGCTATAGGAAGAGGAACGGACGCCGCTGAGGAGATCGTCTGGGTGAGTATAAGCATTTTTTTAATTTTTTTAATTATTTTTAACATTCTATCTTTTACTATAGATGCTGCATAAGCTGCATCTATAGTAAAAAGTTGGTCACACTTGTCAAACACTATGTTTGACAAGTGTGACCAACCTGTCAGTCAGTTTTCCAAGCGATGCTACAGATAGCTTGGAAAACTTTAGCATTCTGCAAGCTAATTACGCTTGCAGAATGCTAAAAAAAAACGCGAAAAAAACGCAAAAAAAAAAATGCGGATTTCTTGCAGAAAATTTCCGGTTTGCAGTACTTTGCTCTGCCCTCGGCAGGGCAGAGATGTGCGCCTGCGCACGAGCGCAATGGAGGACACTGTGGATGACATAGAATGAGTCATCCACAGAAAGAGGACGGTGATTGTAAGAGGAGGCGCCGGATCAAGACCAGAGACGCCCATCAGACTGGACCCCGTTGTCGGAATATAATAATAGCTCTTTTTGTGCCTTTCGTAGCGGATTGTGGACATACATACAGCATACTAGAACGCTGTAAAAGTGGTCTTAAAGGTGCTGGCCATACTTACATTGTGATAACCTGGTGACAGGTTGCTTTTAAAGGGGTTCAAATATGGGGTTGTCCAGTAGTGGACAACTACATTAATAATTGATGCACATGGAGTTTATTTGTGTGTACATGATATAGGAAGGTCGCTCACAAAATAGTACAGAAAAATAGAATAAAAAGGCACGTCAGATTTTTTTCTGTCCCTGAAAATATAAAAACATAAGCAAAACAAGGGAAAAATTCACAAGCTTCAAGTTAAATACGGGCAGGACTAAACTTGTTTTTCCTGCAATGTATCTGACCAGTAAAGAGTAGGGTGAACGTTTTTAGAAAGCAAAGCTAGAGTAAGGAAATACTCACACAGAGTTAAAGAGGTAGGCTCGCCCTTGACTTCCCTGAAATGACTGCAGGGAAAAAAAAAAAATACACAAAAGAGGGTGATTACTCCAGAATAGACACAAATACATCTAGCAATATGTCTTTCTACCAATGATTTGTGCAAAACAGACAAGAAGAACGGCATTGGAGGGCAGACACTTCCTTATGCCTATTTATGACCATATCCTCGGCTATATAGTAATGTAACATAAAAGGCACTGTCCTAATGGAGCAAAGATGTCCAACAACATGTAGAAAAGGGACAGCAAACAAGAACCTTGCCAGGAATAGAAAGGGATTAATAATGTTCATAGACACTGAATGGAGCAGCAGGGGGCACACAACCACAGTTACCCTCCAACGCCACAATAAGGAACTATAGGGGGCCCTGACCCCCATTTTAGCAGTCACTCCCCCACCACCCAAGGATCAGACATTTATCAGTTACCCATTGTGAAAAAAGCCCTTCAATGGAGAGAGATGCCCCCATTTAGGCAATTTTAACCTACAGGCTTAGAAACATGTAGAATAACAAAGTGAGCTTTAAGTACCCTTCCTGGGTCAGTGATTGGCTGCAGCACTGTCGATGTGATATCACCACTGCAGCCGGTCAACACAGACAGGAACAACAGCATATGAGGGATGTCAAGGACATTGACATAAAAAATAACTACTAAATGACTACTGGGGCCAGTGATGGTAGAAAAGATGTGTCCAGCACTCTTCCCAAGGTTCAATAAAAAAAAATAATTGCCATTAGATGGATTAAAAATCAAAGGAACAAAAGTGTAAAAAAATACACATGTGTAGACTTATGTGCTTCAAACCCTCATCCATGGGTTTTTAATTAATCTAATAAATGACAATTATTTATTGAATCTTGGGAGGCGTGCTGGAGACATCTTTCCTACATACTTTTTTTGTGACCGGCTGTCTGCTTCATCCGTGCACCACCTGGCTCAGACTGTGGATTTTGCCTTAGAAGCGTGAGCTGAAACTGCATTTTTTTTTGCTGCGAGGCCAGCGATTCCATGCAGCGGTCATGTGCATAATGGACACATCTTTGCAGGACTAAAGCAGCAGTGGTGTTGGACCAGCAGGGGACTGAATAGGTAAGTAATGCCCATATTAAACACAATTTATGCTTCATCCCATTTCTCTTTTTAAATCCCATAAGAAGTATTAACATGGATTGAATGGCCAGGTAGCGGTGATGATTGGTGTGTTTCTACTGTCAGAGAGCAATGAAGACAGCTACTAGATGCGGCAGGCGACCATAAGCTGCTTGTCGGTAGCATCCTGCCAGCAGATGACGCAGGACAAGGGTAAGTAAGCACATCACTCATCACCGCCGCGTGCCACTGCGGCCTCCTAACCCCGATTAGGGTTTCTTCTGATGTGCTTTGCGACATATACAGTGAAACAGTAAGGTGATAAGAAGAGAATGATCGCTTACCTTGGATATCAACTCATCATGATTGGCTAAATGTGCTCTACAGTGAATACAGCTGTAGGTTCTGTGACAGTTTGGCAAATAAGCCTGGAAAGTTTTGGACTTAGTCATTTTCACCATGTCGGTCTGGGGTTCCTCACTCAGCTCGGGGCTGGCACTGGAAGAATTACAACTTTGCTGCACTTTCTGACAAAAGAAACACTGGAAAATGCAAGCAAAAGCCGTTGTTGGTTTGGGGAGTGTGTGGCACTTCCCACACCGATGCCAAAGGAGAAAGTCAAGCTGTGGAGAAAAAGCAGACATGTAAGAAGACAGCAGCAATATCACGGAGAACAGATCAGTCTTTTTTCCAATCTATGACTACATGATCTCCCCATATAAACTAGTAACACATAGAATCCAGCAGATGCCAAGCGGGCATCCTCAAGTATGGGGGTTATGTTATCCCCTTCCAGATTGCCTAGACCCCCACTAATCCCAAAACCCGAGCTTGTGAATGAAAAAGTAGTCACACCATTCACTCTTATGGGAGTGACAAAGACCAGCCAAATGCTATGATCTGCTATCTCCCCGTGTCTGCATGGGTTTAAATAATAATAATAGAATATAAATAAGCAAAAAATAAAATATAACTCCCAAACTTGAGACTACGCCTTTAATTACGAGTCCACAGTGGTCAATGTCATTCGGTGCAGCAGATACTCTGCATGGAAATAGGCTTTACTTCTGTCTGCCGTAACGTATTCAGCAGGCAGAAACCTAAACAAACAACTTGCAAGCGCAGCAAACCAAATCCGTGTGTGGTGTCTAAGAATAGAAAGGCAAATATAGCATCCATATTCCTGCCGCTGCAGAGAGGGGGCTACAGCCGGCCACCGGGTACAGTCTGCGCTACAAGAAGCCAGCTGACATGTCCAACACTTCTCAACATTATGTAACAAACGCAAAAAAGGATATTGTAAGAAGCCGAAGTAATCTAGGATTGGCAAAAAGTCACCATTTTCTCCTACTCCCAGTCTGAATGCTCACATTATACTTTCCTAGCAGGGTACGATTGGTGTAGAGTTCTGTAAAGCTCTCAGTAATCGCATTAAAAGTGGAAATACAAAGCAGCACGTGGGACTTAAATGTGCAGCAAAACCGATTCTTCGGGGAACTACCGTATTCTGAAGAAAACTGCCACCGCAATACATAAAGCCCCCGGAATACTCTTATCTATAAGGTGCCAACATATCCCACCTGACCGTACGTGACTTACCAGCAGCCAGATCTGATGAATGTATACCAAGAAGCCAAACCACGGATTTCCTGCTGAAACCGTTCATCTCTCAATGCCATGTATAGGTTCAGATATATGACAATTCTGCAGGCTTCAGAGCTGAAATCTCCCAGCATTCCTTACAGGTCATGCTTATTCAGAATAAATATATACAGGGTGGGCCATTTATATGGATGCACCTAAATAACATGGGAATGGTTGGTGATATCAACTTTATTTTTTCCAAACCAAGCACACCATTGTTTTTCTTGTGAAATTCTCAATAAGTTTGATGTGTCACAATCTTCCCATTGAAAATAAAGTTGGACCCAAAATGGACTACGGTACTTCAAAATGGCCGCCATGGTCACCACCCATCTTGAAAAGTTTTCCCCCTCCCATATACTAATGGGCCACAAACAGGAAGTTGATATCAGCAATCATTCCCATTTTATTTAGGTGTATCCATATACATGGCCCACCCTGTATATATGGAATGCTGGGAGATTTCAGCTCTGAGGCCTGCAGAATTGTGAATGCAACTCTGAACTTTGGCATGGGGTGTAATCTATGATCTGTAATGCAAGATTTGCATAGAAACATACTTGACATTTATGTTACTGGTGTATGTTTAGAGGTGAACATGCAATTTAACCCCTCATCAACCAACTTTACAGAAGCCAGGAGGGAAAAAAATGCCTCAAAATAGAATAGAGATGGCAGAAATCATATTAAATGCAGAACTTTTTTGTGTAATGTTATTGCGGGGATATTTCCCCTGTGATTGGGGCTACACAGCAGTCCTAGTTCGGGGAGGGGATCTATAATGTGAATAGTAGCCAAGTTTATGCCTTCCCATGGCCATTCCCCTCCGGCTTGTGTGCCGATTTTACAGTGGAGACATGGGCAGGAGACTTAGGGGTTATGCAGGTTCACACAGGCCATAGGGAATGGAGATAAGCTTTGACTGATATGCCCCCTCCTCCGCTTCACAGGGGCCCCAAACCAGCTGCAATGGCTGTGCAAAAACCAGCATTTACAAACGAAAAGCTACGAGAAGTGCCTTTTGTGCACTCACATTTTGTATTACAATATGCCCAGTAGCCCCACTGATCCCAGGTAGCCAGAAAATAAACCAGCAATGCAAATAAACCACACAATGCCTCAGCCCAAACACCTGCCTATGTATACAAAGCATGTGCACAAGGAGATGGGGCGTCAGAAACACCCCAACTACACCCCTGATGTGACGCGCGTGCAGTCGAGTCCGCCTTACAAGTGACACTCCGTCGCGATCACTGTTTACTGGAGCTGCGAATCTACAAGTAGCGACATTCTAACCGCTGGCAACCCATAACATAGTCTCACCATGATCTATCCCCAAAATTCAGCTAATGTCTATGTGAAGCCAGTGTAGGTCCCAGCCCCCACCACATCTGTCCTTATTTACAGATGACACCAGTGTATATACATAAACTATACACACAGATCAGCGACCAGCAAGGCCAGTCTGGTAATGTATCTGCTGGGACGTCATGAAATGACGTGATCATAATTTGGTTATAGCCTTCGCTTCAAACAAAGAAGAAAGGCACATGGCCGAGCACTCAGCAAGAACCCGAAACTGGAGGAAACCACAAGAACAAAGGATTCTTGGCCTTTCAGATCTGGATCCTTACATATATGAATAAAGGTCATTTCACAGATTGTAAGCTTGTGTGCAGGGCTCTCACTCATTTTGGCATCTGTTGATTTTACGTGTTTTTCTGTAATGTCTTTATTGTCTGTACAAAATGGAAAGCGTTGCGGAATATGTTGGCACTATAGAAATAAACATTATTATTTATTATAATAATAATCTGTGTTGCCATTTTTAGAGACAAATAATGCAACAATATTTCCAACGCAAAGACTGGTGTCGTAGAAACGGTTGTGGAGATTGTACAAAGTCCATTGGATGTGACAGAGGCTTAAATGGATCTGGTCTATTTCCATGAGTTACACAGGCACAAAGCGCTGCAGGATTACGCCGGCTGTGGACAGGGACGACACACAAATGCAAGGTGCCAACACAAAGAAGCTTCCTGAAAACAGCCACACAGGACAATCATTTGCATGGATTTCAGGAACCAAGTCCACTGAGATCTTTGTTTTCCTGAGCTCAGTAACCCAGGCATGAGGTCTACAAGGAGACTGGGAGTCAGAAACTCTCTGATGGCTGCTGCCTATAAATAGAAAGCGTTCAGCCAGTGAGGCAAGTCTTTATGACAGCTCGGGGGCAATTACTCGATAAGACGCGTACGCTTGTCATCCATACAGCCCCGATATAGCAAACACACAAAGAACAGGAGCAGGGAGAGGAGGCAGAGAGAGCAGACACACGGGGTGCCCACTACGCCAGGCAGCAGCCTTTGTTATACTGTACATACACTGCGCTGGATCTACCCTAGCGCCAGTTGGCACGGTTTATGGGTTAACACGACCACTTTGCCCATTTTCACACACACACACACGCACGGCAGGCAAATGATTCTTTGTGCAGGGAAAGACAACGCACCTGATACTTGCTTGCCCAAAACCAATAGAAAAAATACAAACAAAACATAACAACAACAAAGAAAACCACAACATCCTACAGACAAAGTCTAAACAATCAAAATAAAGCGCAGCAAACACTAAGCATTGCTGCATCACTGAAGATGAGTGAGGAGCTTGTTAGATTGTTAACAGGTATGTAAATAACATATCATTAGCAACACTTCTGTATCACTAGGGGTGACAATTATCCCCAGCAACAACCTACAGGACACAGAGATCCTTATTATCAGCTGCCTAGTGTCTGGCTCCAAGTCACCACAACACAGAGAAGAAACAACTAATATTTACTATATGGACACAATAAAGACTAAATATTATGGCAGCAGATGATCATGTAACCAGGCCCAGCACAGAGATCACCTACACACGTGTCATGTGACCGCATCACAGAGATCACCTACACACGTGTCATGTGACCGCATCACAGAGGAGATCACCTACACACGTGTCACATGTGACCGCATCACAGAGGAGATCACCTACACACGTGTCATGTGACCGCATCACAGAGGAGATCACCTACACACGTGTCATGTGACCGCATCACAAAGATCACCTACACACGTGTCATGTGACCGCATCAGAGGAGATCACCTACACACGTGTCATGTGACCGCATCACAGAGATCACCTACACACGTGTCATGGGACCGCATCACGGAGGAGATCACCTACACACGTGTCATGGGACCGCATCACGGAGGAGATCACCTACACACGTGTCATGGGACCGCATCACGGAGGAGATCACCTACACACGTGTCATGTGATCGCATCACGGAGGGGATCACCTACACACGTGTCATGTGATCGCATCACGGAGGGGATCACCTACACACGTGTCATGTGATCGCATCACGGAGGGGATCACCTACACACGTGTCATGTGATCGCATCACGGAGGGGATCACCTACACACGTGTCATGTGATCGCATCACGGAGGGGATCACCTACACACGTGTCATGTGATCGCATCACGGAGGGGATCACCTACACACGTGTCATGTGATCGCATCACGGAGGGGATCACCTACACACGTGTCATGTGATCGCATCACGGAGGGGATCACCTACACACGTGTCATGTGATCGCATCACGGAGGGGATCACCTACACACGTGTCATGTGATCGCATCACGGAGGGGATCACCTACACACGTGTCATGTGATCGCATCACGGAGGGGATCACCTACACACGTGTCATGTGATCGCATCACGGAGGGGATCACCTACACACGTGTCATGTGATCGCATCACGGAGGGGATCACCTACACACGTGTCATGTGATCGCATCACGGAGGGGATCACCTACACACGTGTCATGTGATCGCATCACGGAGGGGATCACCTACACACGTGTCATGTGATCGCATCACGGAGGGGATCACCTACACACGTGTCATGTGACCTCATCACGGAGAAGATCACCTACACACGTGTCATGTGATCGCATCACGGAGGGGATCACCTACACACGTGTCATGTGATCGCATCACGGAGGGGATCACCTACACACGTGTCATGTGATCGCATCACGGAGGGGATCACCTACACACGTGTCATGTGATCGCATCACGGAGGGGATCACCTACACACGTGTCATGTGACCTCATCACGGAGAAGATCACCTACACACGTGTCATGTGATCGCATCACGGAGGGGATCACCTACACACGTGTCATGTGATCGCATCACGGAGGGGATCACCTACACACGTCATGTGATCGCATCACGGAGGGGATCACCTACACACGTGTCATGTGACCACATTAGAGATCACCTACAGTCAAGATGTGAAGTGACTGCTCCGTGTTTACCCCAGACATGCAGATCTTGGCCCTGTCTAGAGGGGGCGCTGACAAGTTTCAGTGTCCGCTGCCCCTGAGCACAGATCCTCCTGTGTGACCCCTGCTCCTGCTGGACACAGCCCAATCACAGCCCCAATCCTCGGACTTCTGCACCCCAGTCTCCATCTTGGTGCCCCCGCCAGAGGTGTCATGTCGCTCCCCTCAGACACAATGGTCCCACGTCCCCCACATTTCCCCTCCGCCCCCTCCTTACTCGTTGCTTCTTGCTCCCTCTTCTCTTACAGCTTCACCGGTTCGTACGTTGCTCATTCTCCGGGCGGCCTTCTCACCCGCCGCCGCCGCCACCTCCTCCCGCCGCTTTTGTTTGGTTACTGACTGGAAACCGATCAACGGCGGTTTAGAGCGAAGGGGGGGAGCCTACGTAAAAACACAGTTGTTAAGAGCCAATCAGTAAATGGATACATTTTACCGTCACCAACTCAAGCACCAACCATTCAGAAGGCCAGAGCTGTGAAACCGAGCTAACCAATAATTGCAGGAATCCTTGTGCGTCACAGCCAATAAGATCGCAGGTCTCGTGAGCATTGACCAATGGAGAGCGGAGACTGCTTCGAGACAAAGGATGTTTTGGTTGCGGTTGGGGAGGAGACTAGCTCAGGGGGCGTAACCTCCAGTGACAGCAGCTGCTTCTTAGAGGAAAGTCTAGGATTGGTTATAAATTATGACAACTTCGTCTTTTATCCAATCACGCGCTGGGGGAGGGAGTCTGGGACTGTTGTTTGGGTTCTTAACAACAGGCGCGGGCCCGGGCAGCACGCGGCGATGGGGAGGAGCTTCGGGGACGCGCCAAGGGGGATAAACAAGAGGAGGGTGACGGAAGCACGGCGGCTGCGGTAACGTTAACCCATGGTTGGCCGGGCCGCGGCCACTGTGCATGGGAAGTGAAAGTCGCATGCGAACTGCATGAGAATCATGGGCGCAATGCGACTATTGTGTACCTATGTAGGGCGCCGGCACGTGGCATGGCCGGGAATAATGCGGAGCCTGGCCGGACACCGCGCCGGGGATTCACCGCTTCCTGCCGCGGTAGTCTTCGTGTTGGAGCCTTTGTTTTTTCCGCTTTTATTTCCTGCTGACGCGTTCTAGTCTTAGATGTCTCCGTTCATTTCACACTATAATAAACCGGTAAATGGGGGAAAATCCGAGAGAAATGATGAAGAAACCCGCAATTCCCCCGTCTTGTATGAGCATAACCAGGTCTCCTCAGTGTCCGGATTTGTGAGGGCGGCCATAGGTTTTCTCTGAGGGCAGGGGAGGGCTTGTTGTCTTCAAGGCGAGCTGGAGTCTTCATTGGTGCCATTTCTGGGGTTAACCCCTTCACCCCGAAGCCTGTTTTCAACTTCCTAACCGGGCCATGTTTTACAATTCTGACCACTGTCCCTTTATGAGGTAACTAGGTGGTGGCCCGATTCTAACGCATCGGGTATTCTAGAATATGTATGCGTAGTGTATAGCACAGCCCACGTAGTACATTGTGCAGCCCACGTAGTACATTGCGCAGCCCACGCAGTACATTGCGCAGCCCACGCAGTACATTGCGCAGCCCACGCAGTACATTGCGCAGCCCACGTAGTACATTGCGCAGCCCACGTAGTACATTGCGCAGCCCACGTAGTACATTGCGCAGCCCACGCAGTACATTGCGCAGCCCACGCAGTACATTGCGCAGCCCACGCAGTACATTGCGCAGCCCACGCAGTACATTGCGCAGCCCACGCTGTATATTGCGCAGCCCACGTTGTATATTGCGCAGTCCACGTAGTATATTGCGCAGGCCACGTAGTATATTGCGCAGGCCACGTAGTATATTGCGCAGGCCACGTAGTATATTGCGCAGGCCACGTAGTATATTCCGCAGGCCACGTAGTATATTCCGCAGTCCACGTAGTATATTCCGCAGTCCACGTAGTATATTCCGCAGGCCACGTAGTATATTCCGCAGGCCACGTAGTATATTGCGCAGCCCACGTAGTATATTGCGCAGCCCACGTAGTATATTGCGCAGCCCACGTAGTATATTGCGCAGCTCACGTATATTGCGCAGGCCACGTAGTATATAGCCCAGCCCACGTAGTATATAGCAATGTGGGCATCATATTCCTGTTAAAAAAAGAAATCAAATAAAAAATAGTTATATACTCACCTTCCGGAGCCTCCGGATCCAGAACCGGCCTTTCCCGCTTGCAACGCTCCGGTGACTGCATGCTGCGGTCTCGCGAGATCGCAGCATAGAGCAGTCACCGGAGCCTCGCAAGCGGGAAAGGCCGGTTCTGGATCCGAGGGGCCCACGGACGGTGAGTAACGATTTTTTATTTTTTTTTTCAATTATTTTTAACATTCGTTTTACTATTCATGCCGCATAGGCAGCATGAATAGTAAAAAGTTGGTCACACAGGGTTAATAGCAGCGGTAACGGCCTGCATTACACCGCGGCATAACGCGGTCCGTTACCGCTGCCATTAACCCTGTGTGAGCGCTGAGCGGAGGGGTGTATGCGGGCGGTGAGTGCGGGGAGTAAGGAGCGGCCATTTTCTTCCGGACTGTGCGCGTCACTGATTGGTCGCGGCAGCCATGACAGGCAGCTGCCGAGACCAATCAGCGAACGAATAACCGCGACAGACAGAAGGACAGACAGACGGAAGTGACCCTTAGACAATTATATAGTAGATAACTCTAGAACGCTTCAACGGATCCCGGTGATTCTGACATTGTTTTCTCGTGACATATTGTACTTCATGTTAGTGGTAACATTTGTTCGCTATGAATTGTGTTTTTATTTGTGAAAAAAAATGGAAATTTGGTGAAAACGTAGCAATTTTCAAACGTTTTGTTTTTATGCCTTTAAATCAGGGAGTCATATCACACAAAATAGTTAATAAATAACATTTCCCACATGTCTACTTTGCATCAGCACAATTTTGGAAACATAATTTTTTTTGTTAGGAAGTTATAAGGGTCAAAATTTGACCTGCAATTTCTCGTTTTTACAACAAAATTTGCAAAAATGACATTTTGTTTGGTAGTCCCCAGCTGCTATGGCAACCCCCTGGAGTGGGGGGCTTTGTTGGGCAACCCATCCATTCAATTACATGGTCGGGGTGCCATCTACATACCGTAGTTAAAGAGTGACCATGACCATCATTAACAAATTAGCAGACGCAACTTTGTCCTATATCTTATGGCCACGTTCACACATTCATATTTCGCCAGTTTTTTTACCTCAGTGTTTGTAAGCCAAAACCAGGAGTGGAACAATTGGAAGAAAAGTTTATTAGAAACATCTGCACCACTTCTGTATTTATCTCCCACTCCTGGTTTTGGCTTATAAATACTGAGGTTAAATACTGAACGTGTGAACATGGCCTATCAAAGAAATCTGCTTCTTTCTCCTGGACTCAATTCATGGATAAAATCTGTATTCATTGAAGACAGATTTTCCTATTACTAAGGCTGGGTTCACTGCGTCTGTGGCGTCCGTTAGACGGACTACGTTAACACCGTGGCATAACGCGGTGTAACGTAGTCCGTTAACGCCGCCATTAAGTTCTATGTCGGGCACATCACTAGCGCCCGCCCACAATGGGCGTGCGCTAGCCATGTGCCGTCATTGAGTGGCGGACCCTGGGACACGGGCTGCAGCGTTTCCGGGTCCGTCACTGTTAGCGCAGATAGAGCTAGCAGATGCTCTATCTGCGCTAGCGATGTGACAAGTCGGCACTTGCGTTAACAGCTGCCCGGTAACGTATGTGTTGAACGGGCTGCTGTTAACGCAGTGTGAACCCAGCCTAAGGTAGGACACCCGGAAACCGTGCATATTTCATGCAGTGTTTTTCCTGCTAACACATCATATTTTTCTCCCTCAAATCCTGAATGTGTGCACACCTCTACAGTGCTCCATAGAACCTCGTGATCACTAACTGCCATCTCTGATCTCAGTAATGGCAAAGTCTGTGTTCACTTATGGGCAGGTTTTATCCGTGAACGGATGATGAAAAATCAGTCCAGGATGAGAAAGAAGCAGACTTCTCTGATAACAAATACAGTAGCGTGCAAAAGTATTCCCACCCCCCATCCACCGGCATTTTGGTGCCTCACAACCTGCAATTTTACTGTTTTGTCTTCTTTAGGGTTTGCATTAATGCATATAAATAAACATTAGGCTATGTGCACACGTTGCGGATTTGACGCTGTTTTCCATGCGTTGTACAGTACCATATAAACCTATGGAAAACCAAATCCGCAGTGCACATTCTGCGGAAAAGCCGCGCGGAAACACAGCAGTGTTTTTTTGTTGTTTTTTTTTTGCAGCATGTCAATTCTTTGGATTCCACAGCGGTTTACACCTGCTCCTCAATAGGAATCCACAGGTGTAAAACCGCAGGTGGAATCCGCACAAAAATTGCGGTAAATCCGTGGGTAATCCGCAGTGCGGTTTACCTGCAGATTTTGCAAAAACAGTGTGGAAAAATTCCGTACACCGATCCGCAACGTGTGCACATAGCCTCAAACCGACCAAAGAGGAGGAGAAAGAGGATCTCTAAGGCTACGTTCACATTTGCGTTGTGCGCCGCTGCGTCGGCGACACAACGCAAACAAAAATGCAACAAAACGCACGCTAAAACGCTGCGTTTTGCAACGCATGCGTCCTTTTTTGCCGAAAGTTGGACGCAAAAAAAATGCAACTTGTTGCGTTCTCTGCGCCCAACGCTTGCGGCCATGCGTCGCAAAACGCAGCACAACGCATGTCCATGCGCCTCCATGTTAAATATAGGGGCACATGACGCATGCTGCGGCGCCCGACGCTGCGGCGCCGAATGCTAATGTGAACGTAGACTAATATACACTGTGTGCAGAATTATTAGGCAAGTTGCATTTTGATCACATGATACTTTTTATACATGTTGTCCTACTCCAAGCTGTTCAGGCTTGAGAGCCAACTACCAATTAAGGAAATCAGATGATGCATCTCTGTAATGAGGAGGGGTGTTGTCTAATGACATCAAAACCCTATATAAGGTGTGCTTAATTATTAGGCAACTTTCTTTCCTTTGGCAACATGGGTCAGAAGAGAGATTTGACGGGCTCTGAACAGTCCAAAATTGTGAGATGTCTTGCAGAGGGATGCAGCAGCCTTGAAATTGCCAAACTCTTGAAGCGTGATCACCGAACAATCAAGCGTTTCATGGCAAATAGCCAACAGGGTCGCAAGAAGCGTGTTGGGCAAAAAAGGAGCAAAATAACTGGCCATGAATTGAGGAAAATCAAGCGTGAAGCTGCCAAGATGCCATTTGCCACCAGTTTTGCCATATTTCAGAGCTGCAACATTACTGGAGTAACCAAAAGCACAAGGTGTGCGATACTCAGGGACATGGCCAAGGTAAGGAAGACTGAAAAACAACCACCTTTGAACAAGAAACATAAGATAAAATGTCAAAACTGGGCCAAGAAATATCTTAAGACTGACTTTTCAAAGGTTGTATGGACTGATGAAATGAGAGAGACTCTCGATGGGCCAGATGGATGGGCCAGAGGCTGGATCAGTGAAGGGCAGAGAGCTCCACTCCGACTCAAGACGCCAGCAAGGTGGAGGTGGGGTACTGGTATAGGCTGGTATCATCAAAGATGAACTTGTGGGACCTTTTCGGGTTGAGGATGGAGTGAAGCTCAACTCCCAGACCTACTGCCAGTTTCTGGACCACTTCTTCAAGCAGTGGTACAGGAAGAAGTCTGTATGGTACAGGAAGAAGTCGGTATCGTTCAAGAAAAAACATGATTTTCATGAAGGACAATGCTCCATCACATGCCTCCAACTACTCCACAGCGTGGCTGGCCAGTAAACGTCTCAAAGAAGAACAAATAATGACATGGCCCCCTTGTTCACCTGATCTGAACCCCATAGAGAACCTGTGGTCCGTCATAAAATGTGAGATCTACAGGGAGGGAAAACAGTACCCCTCTCGGAGTCGGAACAGTGTCTGGGAGGCTGTGGTGGCTGCTGCACGCAATGTTGATCGTAATATAAACCACAACAAAAAAAGTGTACTAGTCCAGATTAAATAGAAATATAAACTTTATTAAAGTACAACCATTTACAAAACAAGGCTAAAAATGACGAGGGGTAAAAAACCAACCCTCAAATTGCACATATAAGGGGGATCCAGCAACCCACATCCTACAAATGAATGTATGCTAGTCCATAAAAGCCCAAAAGATTCCACTGCTCATCCATATATATACACAAATCAACCTAACAGTGAGAGAATAGACAAATAGCAGCGGGCAGAGGCACAGCGGACCAACAGCATACCTGATGACAATATAGACCGGATGTGAGATGCGGCGTCCCCCACCTCCCTACGCGCGTTTCGGATGTTCCTTCCTCAGGAGAGGCATGTCAGCAGTCATAAACCCCATCCTTTTATGCGCCGCGAGACCGGAAACCAATTCGCCATTCAGCCGCCCACCGCACTGGTTCACATGGGCCCATGTGACCAAATGCGGGGAGACGGCAGGAAACGGCAGAGAGGTAACAGAGCGCATATCGCGCATAACCGGAAATAGAGCCGCGGCCATCTTGGAAAAGGTAATATGTGCCCTCAAAGATATACACTCCATATAAGCGGCATTCAATGATGAAACACAGGTGTGCCGATATACATATATAACAATTAAATGCGAAATAAGGACAAAGTGGCCATCCAAATTAATTAAGACAATATAACATTTATCAGAATCAACTTAAATAACATATATCAAAAATATCAGGACACTGGTATATACTGAATAGCAACAAAATCATGACCAGTATACAATTTCGGCACATAGCAAAACATATAAATAAATAAATAAATAAATGACCATACATATATGAAGCTAGGCAAAACATGCGGATATGATAACCGCATAATTATACAAAATAACATGATATATATTACTACAACACACTACATAACAGCCATATATCACAGATATTGATGAAATAAGAAGATGGTATCGGCACAATCATTTCAGATGAAGAGGCAGCACATAATACAGACTGCAAGTAATAAAGAAAACAAGATTAGAAACACAAAATAAAATCAAGAATTAAAAACAAGTACAACAGAGCGCTTGGTTACTATGCACAGCAGCCAGCAGACATCCATTTACAGAAAAGGAGCAAAGGAGAGTCCCTCGTTCAGCCCAAACGGATGAATAGTATTAAGTTGCCAGATCCATCTGGTCTCCAGTCTACCCAGTCTTTTGGTGAGGACACCCCCCCTGATGTTAATTTTGAGTGCATCAATCCCTCTCACCCTCAAGGAAGCACCATCACAATTGTGGAACTCCTTGAAATGGCGAGGTAGAGTCTTAAGTGTGGATGTGTCCGTGTGGGTGCGTGCCGCCTCAATACCCAGAACATGTTCGCGTACGCGGACCTTTAGTTGGCGTGTTGTTAGTCCAACATAGATCAATCCACACGGGCATGTGGCATGATATACCACATACCTCGTGGTACAAGTGATCCGTTGTCTGATAGTGAATTGCTTGGTGTTATCAAAATTCGAGAATTCACTACATCTTACAATGTTGGGACAGGCGACACAGCCCCCACACGGAAAACATCCAACACTCCTGGAAAAATTAGAAAGGAATGTGGTTGCCCCATCACTGGAGTAATGACTGGAGACCAGATGGTCCCTCAGATTCTTAGCACGTCGAAAGGCCAAAGACGGCCTCTCAGGGAGCAACCTGGCAATACTGGGATCCACCCGTAAAATGGGCCAGGCCCTTTGGAGAATGGATCTAAGCCTCTCCGATTGTGAGCTGAAGGTGGTAACAAATCTTAATACAGGAGGAATATGGATATTGGACCGAGCTATATTGTCAAATAGGAGGTTCTGACGGGTAGCATGTTTAGCCCGATTAAATGCACGTTTAATAGATCGATTACTGTACCCGCGGGATCTAAACCGTATACTTAGATCATCCGCCCGTGATAGAAAGTCCGCCTCTGAGGAACATATCCTACGTAAGCGGAGAAATTGCCCCACGGGTACAGAATCGATCATGTGGCGTGGATGGCCAGAAGTAGCATGTAAAAGTGTATTCGTAGACGTTTCTTTTCTATAGATGTCCGTCTGTAAGGTTCATAAGAGCACATCCTCCCCACCAGGTAGACCGATTATTTCGGGTAGGGGTAACTTTTTGGAGAATATCAACAAGTGGATTGATTACCACCTCCAACCTCTTGTCTCAGGCCTCCCCTCCTTTCTTAAAGACACGGGTGATCTTCTGCGCCGGATCGATGGACTGCATATTGAGGATAATACTCTATTAGTTTCAGCGGATGTGGAGTCCCTATATACTAACATCAAACACAGAGATGGACTAGCAGCAGTCCGATTTTTTCTTTCCACCTCTTCTTTATCGATTGAATTTAGGGACCTCCTGCTGGAACTTCTAGAGTTTACCCTCACACACAATTTTTTTGTGTTTAAGGGCAACTTCTACCTACAGCTCCAGGGGACCGCCATGGGGGCGGCCTTCGCGCCGGCCTATGCCGGTCTCTTTCTGGGGCTGTGGGAGAGGGAACTCTTCCTGTCCGATGAATTGGGGTCGATGGACCGGGTTCCTTTTTGGACCCGGTACATTGACGATATCTTCTTCATGTGGCAGGGCACTCCATTCGATCTTGAGCAGTTGATTCATACCCTCAATGACAATGATCTCAATATCCATCTGACATTCATATATAGTGGTGTATCTTTGGATTTTCTCGATGTGACAATAAGGAGGGATCCCTCTGGAACCTTACAGACGGACATCTATAGAAAAGAAACGTCTACGAATACACTTTTACATGCTACTTCTGGCCATCCACGCCACATGATCGATTCTGTACCCGTGGGGCAATTTCTCCGCTTACGTAGGATATGTTCCTCAGAGGCGGACTTTCTATCACGGGCGGATGATCTAAGTATACGGTTTAGATCCCGCGGGTACAGTAATCGATCTATTAAACGTGCATTTAATCGGGCTAAACATGCTACCCGTCAGAACCTCCTATTTGACAATATAGCTCGGTCCAATATCCATATTCCTCCTGTATTAAGATTTGTTACCACCTTCAGCTCACAATCGGAGAGGCTTAGATCCATTCTCCAAAGGGCCTGGCCCATTTTACGGGTGGATCCCAGTATTGCCAGGTTGCTCCCTGAGAGGCCGTCTTTGGCCTTTCGACGTGCTAAGAATCTGAGGGACCATCTGGTCTCCAGTCATTACTCCAGTGATGGGGCAACCACATTCCTTTCTAATTTTTCCAGGAGTGTTGGATGTTTTCCGTGTGGGGGCTGTGTCGCCTGTCCCAACATTGTAAGATGTAGTGAATTCTCGAATTTTGATAACACCAAGCAATTCACTATCAGACAACGGATCACTTGTACCACGAGGTATGTGGTATATCATGCCACATGCCCGTGTGGATTGATCTATGTTGGACTAACAACACGCCAACTAAAGGTCCGCGTACGCGAACATGTTCTGGGTATTGAGGCGGCACGCACCCACACGGACACATCCACACTTAAGACTCTACCTCGCCATTTCAAGGAGTTCCACAATTGTGATGGTGCTTCCTTGAGGGTGAGAGGGATTGATGCACTCAAAATTAACATCAGGGGGGGTGTCCTCACCAAAAGACTGGGTAGACTGGAGACCAGATGGATCTGGCAACTTAATACTATTCATCCGTTTGGGCTGAACGAGGGACTCTCCTTTGCTCCTTTTCTGTAAATGGATGTCTGCTGGCTGCTGTGCATAGTAACCAAGCGCTCTGTTGTACTTGTTTTTAATTCTTGATTTTATTTTGTGTTTCTAATCTTGTTTTCTTTATTACTTGCAGTCTGTATTATGTGCTGCCTCTTCATCTGAAATGATTGTGCCGATACCATCTTCTTATTTCATCAATATCTGTGATATATGGCTGTTATGTAGTGTGTTGTAGTAATATATATCATGTTATTTTGTATAATTATGCGGTTATCATATCCGCATGTTTTGCCTAGCTTCATATATGTATGGTCATTTATTTATTTATTTATTTATATGTTTTGCTATGTGCCGAAATTGTATACTGGTCATGATTTTGTTGCTATTCAGTATATACCAGTGTCCTGATATTTTTGATATATGTTATTTAAGTTGATTCTGATAAATGTTATATTGTCTTAATTAATTTGGATGGCCACTTTGTCCTTATTTCGCATTTAATTGTTATATATGTATATCGGCACACCTGTGTTTCATCATTGAATGCCGCTTATATGGAGTGTATATCTTTGAGGGCACATATTACCTTTTCCAAGATGGCCGCGGCTCTATTTCCGGTTATGCGCGATATGCGCTCTGTTACCTCTCTGCCGTTTCCTGCCGTCTCCCCGCATTTGGTCACATGGGCCCATGTGAACCAGTGCGGTGGGCGGCTGAATGGCGAATTGGTTTCCGGTCTCGCGGCGCATAAAAGGATGGGGTTTATGACTGCTGACATGCCTCTCCTGAGGAAGGAACATCCGAAACGCGCGTAGGGAGGTGGGGGACGCCGCATCTCACATCCGGTCTATATTGTCATCAGGTATGCTGTTGGTCCGCTGTGCCTCTGCCCGCTGCTATTTGTCTATTCTCTCACTGTTAGGTTGATTTGTGTATATATATGGATGAGCAGTGGAATCTTTTGGGCTTTTATGGACTAGCATACATTCATTTGTAGGATGTGGGTTGCTGGATCCCCCTTATATGTGCAATTTGAGGGTTGGTTTTTTACCCCTCGTCATTTTTAGCCTTGTTTTGTAAATGGTTGTACTTTAATAAAGTTTATATTTCTATTTAATCTGGACTAGTACACTTTTTTTGTTGTGGTTTATATATATTTTGGTGTGTCCTACACATCATTTCCAATTTTGACTTCTTTTCATGGCATTATGCCATTTTTTTGCTATAGGAGTCATATGTGCTTTCCGTGTCTGTATCTAATGTTGATCGTAAACAGATCAAGCAGCTGACATAATCTATGGATGAACGGCTGCTGAGTGTCATTAGAAAGAAAGGTGGCTATATTGGTCACTAATTTTTTTGGGTTTTGTTTTTGCATGTCAGAAATGTTTATTTCTAAATTTTATGCAGTGATATTGGTTTACCTGATGAAAATAAAAAAGTGAGATGGGAATATATTTGGTTTTTATTAAGTTGCCTAATAATTCTGCACAGTAATAGTTACCTGCACAAACAGATATCCTCCTAAGATAGCCAAATCTAAAAAAAAAACACTCCAACTTCCAAAAATATTAAGCTTTGATATTTCTGAGTCTTTTGGGCTGATTGAGAACATAGTTGTTGATCAATAATAAAAATAATCCTCTAAAATACAACTTGTCTAATAATTCTGCACACAGTGTAGAAAGTTCTAGCAAGTCATCAGACCATGCTGCCAATAATATATGATCTAAAGATCCAATTAAAGAAGGGGATTTGTAATAAATCAGTACAAATTTCATTGCACACATAACAAACAACAATACAAAGGTATTCTAGTGAGGTAGAAATAGCGGCTAAAGAAGCCGGTGCTACAAAAAATTAGTAGATGATAGATAATGTATCGGACAGAAAACATGTGTCTCGGCACATCTGCATGAAATAGAAGCCTCGACGCGCGTTTCACCACCTTTTAGCTTTGTCAGGACTACTTACCTTGGGATTTCTTGCTTGCAACCAGCTAAATAGTGTGAGTAGAATGGTTTAATTTTTTTTCTATACATTAAATAACAGCAACATAATAGAGGACATATACCAGGATAAGGGACAGATATACCAGGATGGGAGACATATATACCAGGATGGGGGGGCATCAGAGTCTAGTCATGCCACTAGTGACAAATTAACTTTAAGCATGGATACGTTCATTTAACTTTTTGCAGCTTAATATATTTCCATAGGGGCTTTCATAATTGCGTAGTAGACTGTGCTGTGTGCTACAAGGAGTGTAAGGCCCGTATCACTCTTGCGAGTGTGATGTGAGAAACTCGCACGAGTCTCTCGCATCAAGTCCCGGCACTGCCACCGGCACTCGGACCGGAGCATGCTGCTGCATGTATTTCTATGCAGCTGAACGCTTCAGTCCCGAGTGCCGGCAGCAGTGCCGGGACTTGATGCGAGAGACTTGCATTGAAGTCGCAAGTGCGATCCCGGCCTAATAAGGCAGATAGCATGGCTCGTGTCACTATCCGTTCATGAGCTGGAAGGTTTGCGTTGACTAACCGCTGTGTCCTTGTGCGGCTTTTTCCCCCTTATCAGGCATAGGTAGGGTTAGTGGTTTACCATAAACTTTCTAGAAGTTTGGGTGCCTCTTTGCTAGTGTTTATATCACACTGTGATGTATGTTTATCATATACACCAAGAAAGCTTCAGACATACATACTAAGTATCAAGTGACCATTAGGTGATATTATCCTTTTTGCCTCCTGGACTAGTTGGAATGTTATAGTGGACTCAGTTAAGTATCTATTAAGAATGGATAGGATGCCTCCTTTTATATAAAGCCATTATCAAGATGTGGACAAAGCCTATGATCACTTCTGACCTTTCGTTCTAGTGATCAGTAGGGGTGTCAGCACTTGGACCAACACCAATTAAAATATGGAGTGGATTTAAAAAATAAAAACAGTGATGTAGAATTTTACCTATATACACCCCCTCCATTTATTATGATCTCCTCCTGGCCTTGTCAACAAAGTAGCATGTGTGATACAAGGTTGCCACCATGAATTTCAGGGCCCCGTACTGGCAACATTTTTGGGCCCCTTTGAGACGCTGCCCAGGCTGCTTCCCAGCTCTGCCTCCACCCCTCAAACTTTTCACAGTCCCACCGCCCACTCTTGGAAAAACTCAATGTCTGCACCACATCCTAAGCAATCACATATTAACAGTTCCCATTGAACACCACATCACATACATAGCCATCAGGTTTTGTTTTGGCGGAAATATTTTTTTAAGCCGCCACCACCACAACAAGGTAGACTCTTTTAGCCGAGCCCTACTGCACTCTAACCTATTAAACATTTCTTAAAATATCCAATACTCTCTTTAGGTTTATTTTTCTTTAAGGTAATGAGTCACATACATTTGTTAAAATAATCAATAATACCACATACAAGGAACAAATACCGCCACACCATGACCAGACCACATGTTAGTTACCATCACATAGTAACCAAATAATACCACATACAAGGAATAAATCCCGCTACACCATGATCAGATCACATGTTATCACCACATAGTGACTGAATACTACAATACTGATAAAAAAAACAACAACATACTAATATTACCATACGTGCCATCATAGACAGTGTACAGATAATACAGTGATCACTGGTGATATTATACACAGGAGCTCTGCATATTCAGTGTACAGGGAATAACTGAGATTATATGCAGGAGCTCTGTATATAGTGTCAGTGTACAGAAAATACAGTGATCACCAGTGGCATTACATACAGGAGCTCTGTATATAGTGTACAGGTAATACAGTCATCACCAGTGACATTACACACAGGAGTTCTGCATATAGTGTATAGTCTACAAGTAATACAGTGAACATCGGTGACATTATACACAGGAGCACTGTAAATAGTGTCAGTGTACAGGTAACCCAGTGATCATCGGTGACATTATACACTGGAGCTCTGTATATAGTGTCAGTGTACAGGTAATTCAGTGATCACCAGTGACATTATACACAGGAGCTCTGTATATAGTGTCAGTGAACATATAATGCAGTGATCACCAGTGACATACACAGGAGCTCTATATATAGTGTAAGTGTACAGTTAATACAATGATCACTCAGTGACATTATACACAGGAGCTCTGTATATAGTGTCAGTGTACATGTAATACAGGAATCAGCAGTGCAATTATACACAGGGTCTCTGCATATAGTGTCAGTGTATACACCAGGGGTCTCAAACTCAGCTGGGTATATGGGCCACATAAAGATAACATTTGAACTTGGGGTGGGATCCGTATTCTTTGAAGGACAAAGTGACATTTTTAGTGATACCATTTTTTCTATACACCTTTTGAACATTTTTCTGTGCTTTTTTAATTTGTTTTAGAGCTTGGGTCGTTATGGAAGTGGTGATAACAAATGTGCACTCATATTGTAGTTGTGCACTCATATTGTAGTTATGTCCTCATATTGTAGTTATGTCCACATATCCAGGTATCCATATTGTAGATTTGTCCCCATCCAGGTCCCCATATTGTAGATTTGTCCCCATCTAGGTCCCCATATTGTAGATTTGTCCCCATCCAGGTCCGCATAGTGTAGATTTGTCCCCATCCAGGTCTTTATATTGTAGTTTTGTCTCCATCCAGGTCCCCATATTGTAGTCATGTCTCCATATCCAGGTCCCCATATTGTAGATATGTCCCCTTATTGTAGATATGTCCCCATATCCAGGTTCCCATATTGTAGATATGTCGTCATACAGGTCCCCATATTGTAGTCATGTCCCCATATACAGATTCCCATATTATAGCCATGCCCCGATCCAGGTCCTCTTATTGTAGTTATGCTCCTTAGTTTGAGAAGAGGAAAATAGAAAAAAAAAGTGGAAAAAAAAAATGTGGCCAATTATGTACTAATATCCCCCATCCTGGTATATATATGTCCCCAGTCCAGGTATGCATGGCCCCTTCATCCCCATCCCGGTATGCATGGTCTCCTCATCCCCATCCCGGTCTGCATGGTCTCCTCATCCCCATCCCGGTCTGCATGGTCTCCTCATCCCCATCCCGGTCTGCATGGCCTCCTCATCCCCATCCCGGTCTGCATGGCCTCCTCATCCCCATCCCGGTCTGCATGGCCTCCTCATCCCCATCCCGGTCTGCATGGCCCCCTCATCCCTATCCTGGTATGCATGGCCCCCTCATCCCTATTGTGGTATGCATGGCCATTTCATCCCCATCCTGGTATGCATAACCTCTCTCATCATATATCCTGGCATGCATGGGCCCCCTCATCACTATCCTGACATGCATGGCCCCCTCATCCCCATCCTGATATGCATGGCCCATTCATCCCCATCCCATTATGCATGGCCCCATCATCCCCATCCCATTATGCATGGCCCCATCATCCCCATCCCAGTATGCATGGCCCCATCATCCCCATCCCAGTATGCATGGCCCCTTCATCCCCATCCCATTATGCATGGCCCCTTCATTCCCATCCCCATATGCATAGCCCCTTAATTCCCATCCCGGTATGCATGGCCCCCTCATCCCCATCCTGGTATGCATGGCCCCCTCATCCCCATCCTGGTATGCATGGCCCCCTCATCCCCATCCTGGTATGCATGACCCCCTCATCCCTATCCTGGTATACATGGCCCCCCTCATTCCTATCCTGGTATGCATGGTCTCCTCATCTCCATTCTGGTATGCATGGCCCCTTCATCCCTATCCTGGTATGCATGGTCTCCTCATCCCTATCCTGGTATGCATGGCCCCTTCATCCCTATCGTGGTATGCATGTCCCCTTCATCCCTATCCTGGTATGCATGGCCCCTTCATCCCTATCCTGGTATGCATGGGCCCCTATTCCCTATTCTGGTATACATGGTCCCCATCCCTGTCCTGATATGCATGCCCCCCTCATCCCTATTCTGGTCTGCATGGTCCCCTCATAGAGTATAATGCAATGCCCCCCTCATAGCGTATAATACAGCTCCCTCATAGAGTATAATACAGCCCTCTCATAAAGTCTAATACAACACCCCACACACATAGTATAATGCAGCTCCCCACACACACTGTATAGTGCAGCCCCCCTACACACACACACACACACAAACACACACACACACACACACACACACACACACACACACACACACACACACACACACACACACACACACACACACACGCAGCCTCACAGTCCAACAGTATTACACACTATAATGCAGACACACAAACAGTATAATGCATACACACACACAATACTTGCCTCTCCCCATTCCACTCCTGCTCTGGCTTCTGCAGCGCATCTCATCGGCTCCACTGCTGGCACAGCGTGGTGCACGATGAAGTGAAGTCATCATGCGCCAGCTGAGTCAAAATTAGAGAAGGAATGATAAGTTAAATACTGGGGGGGGGAGAGCGGTGCAACGCCGGGCCTCATAGCAGCTTGGTTTGCCTGCCTCTAACACCGGCCCGGCCTGCGAGCCGCATGAAGCAGCCTTAGGGGCCCCATGTTTGAGACCACTGGTATACACTATATAGCGTAAGTATACAGGTAATACACTGACTCGCCAGTGATGCCATCATTTCTTTCAGCCAGGACTTGTCTCTGCAGAAAATAACACTAAGTTATCTGGAGCACAGCTCCCAAAGCACATTCCCCACTTTTTCCCCAACTTCTACACTACGCAGCTGAATACAAACATACACCCACCATTAATATAATTCGTTATTTATGCAACCTACCATTCCAAATATATATTGTAATCCACCACTGCGCCCCCACCAACTATAGTCACTTTCCCCACCCAATAAATATATAAATGAATAAGCACCTGTACTCTTTCCCCCAATTCAATACCAGTCACACACCTGCATCCTCAACACCCCCACTCTGTACCTCCCGCTCGATTCATAATATTTAAATTCCCCCCTCTGCCAAAATTTGTTATATCATGTCTCTCTCTTTCTCCCACCCCCACCCACTATTCATTATTAACTGCTCTCCTCCACCCTTAATTTATATTTGCTGCCCCCTACCCTCCACCCTCAATACATCATCATTTACTGCCCCCCCCTCAATTCGTCATTATTTGCTGTTCTCCACCTTCAATTCATCATTTTCTCTCCCCACCACTCTCCTTCAATAGATCATTTGCTGTCCCCCACCTTCAATACATCATTTGTTGTCTCTCATCCCCCTCCCTCGATTCATCATTTGCTGTCCCCAGATCCCCACCTTCAATATATCATTTGCTCTCCCACTCCTTCTATATATCATTTGCTGTCCCCATCCCCCACCCTCAATTCATTATGTGCTGTCCCCATCCTCAATTCATCATTTGCTGTTACCCACCCTCAATTATTTTCTGTCCCCCACCTTCAATTCATCATTTGTTTTCCCCATCCACCACCCTCAATTCATCATTTGCTGTTCCCCACCTTTTATTCATCAATTGCTCTCGCCCACCCCCAACTCATCATCATTTGTACTCACTTCATCACATCATCATTCGCTGCCCCCACCATCAATTCAACATCATTTGCTCCCCCAAACACCCATTTAATTAATTTTATATAAACAAGAGTTTTTCATACTTACCTCTAAAACGATCACCTGCAGCTCCACTTCTGGATTGATATCCTGGCACGCGTACATCATTGTGTAGGTGCCGTCATCAGCATTTCACAGAAGAGGTGGAGGAACTGCGTGGCCGTTCGGTTTTGACTGCCGTGGAGGTCCAGGAAAGCTCCCAGGGCAGAGATGTGCTTTGCCGACATCTGCTCGCCGGGCGACACACATTGTACTATTATACCCTGGGGCCTGGTGAGCAGAAGCAAAAGGGGATGGGGGGCCTGAGTTGGCTTCTGCTCACCAGGCCCCAAACACCAGTAAGGGCAATAAGCCCTGATGGTGACCCTATAATAGTACCATGATAGGCTTCAAGGACCCTTATAACTCCAATAACAGTAGCCTTGTATTATCTCTGTAAAACATTTTTTTTGTCTGAAATTTATCTAAACCTTGGCGCAACCTGATGTTTCCCTTCATAGATCAATGGGATGGATCTAGTGCCTCTGATGTCCTTTGTGTGATGTATTGAGCAGAGTTGTAGCTTCCCCTTGTAGAAGCCACATACAACTATAGGGCACTGTAAAGACATACCATTGTAAATACACTAAGCCTCATTTATTAAAACTGGCTGAAAAAATAGAATTGTTACTCTTGGCAATCTATAGCCACTCCAATTTCATTTTTCCATAGCATAAAAGCACAGCTCTGGTTGCTATGGTCAACACATACCATTTTAACAAATGAAGCCCATGGTATCCTTTACCTTGCCCAGAGCTGCAGTCATGGCCTATAGTGTTGGCACCCTTGAAATTGTTCCAGAAAATGAAGTATTTCTCTCAGAAAATTATTTCAATTACATATGCTTTGTTGTACACATGTTTACTTCCTTTGCGTGTATCGGAACAACATAAAAAAACAGGAAAAAAAGGCAAATTGGACACAATTTCACACAAAACCCCCAAAATGGGCCGGACAAAGTTGTCAGCACCCTCAACTTGATATGTAGTTACACACTCTTTGAAATAAATAACTGCAATCAATCACGTTCTATAACTATCAACAAGCTTCTTACCCCTCTCAACTGGAATTTTGGACCAGTCTTCTTTTGTAAACTGCTCCAGGTCTCTCATATTTGAAGGGTGCATTTTCCCAACCGCAATTGTAAGATCTCTCCATTGGTGTTCAAAGGTGTGACAAATCAGCATTTAATCTTAATTATTCAGATGTCTATTTTCAGTAAAGGTACCGTCACATTAAGCGACGCTGCAGCGATAGCGACAGCGATGCCGATCGCTGCAGCGTCGCTGTTTGGTCGCTGGAGAGCTGTCACACAGACAGCTCTCCAGCGACCAACGATGCCGAGGTCCCCGGGTAACCAGGGTAAACATCGGGTTGCTAAGCGCAGGGCCGCGCTTAGTAACCCGATGTTTACCCTGGTTACCAGCGTAAAAGTTAAAAAAACAAACAGTACATGCTCACCTGCGCGTCCCCCTGCCGTCCGCTTCCTGCTCTGACTGAGCTCCGGCCCTAACAGCACAGCGGTGACGTCACCGCTGTGCTTTCACTTTCAGTTTAGGGCCGGCGCTCAGTCAGTGTCAGGAAGCAGAGGCTGGGGGACGCGCTGGTGAGTATGTACTGTTTGTTTTTTTAACTTTTACGCTGGTAACCAGGGTAAACATCGGGTTACTAAGCGCGGCCCTGCGCTTAGTAACCCGATGTTTACCCTGGTTACCAGTGTAAAATATCGCTGGTATCCTTGCTTTTGCTGTCAAACACGGCGATACACGGCGACCTAGCGACCAAATAATGTGCAGACCTTCTAGCAGCGACCAGCAATTTCACAGCGGGATTCTGATCGCTGCTGCGTGTCAAATACAGCGACATCGCTCCCTAGGACGCTGCAACGTCACAGATCGCTGGCGACGTTGCTTAGTGTGACGGTACCTTAAGCCAGGAGGCATAGACTGTTATCTTTATGTTGACTCTTCTTGTAGGTTGAATTAATATTTGTAAATTGGTGAATGGTTATTTACCTCTTTTATCAGCTCTTACAGTTTATTGTACTGATATCTTTGCAAAACAGGGATGCAGGGTCACTGAACAAATATTTTTTTCTGATATGTTGATTACACATTATACCAGGCCATGCAGTTTGCTGACTTCCAAACATTGAAGGATAAACTATTAATAATCAAACAATGAGGGTTCCCCTTGACCTGTGGATGGTGGCTTGAAGGACAATAATTGTGAATTTTTTTCAAAAGGAGATATGTCTGTGTAACAGGACATCCAAAGATCTAGAGATCCAAAGAACCAGAGACTCTTTACAAAACCACAGCCAGGAAGACTCTATAGGATGCCAGCTGCAGGGACCATGGCCCCAGCTGGAAGAACACAGTTCTGCTCCATTGACCATAGCTAAACCATCAGAGACATCTTGAAGAATCCAGGTTGGGACAATCAGGTCACCTGACCACTCTCTCTGGGTGCCCAACAAAAGTGGGGTGCCACTGGTGGTGGTAGTCAGCCCTGGAAGCAGCTTTAATCCCGGCAAGTCAGCGGAAGGGTGAGACTGTCATTTGCACCATCTTGGGCATTTTCTGGGTCTGCGCTACATATGCTATTGTTTAGTTGTTCAAAAAAATTATTGCCACACTGTTTTATCCTCACCCTGTGTTGTCTGAGTAGTATTATGACCTCGGTAAAAGGAGAGCAGGTGTTCAGTGGGATGATCCCTGGTCCATGGCATCTCGAGACAGCAGACTAGAGCACCTGCTGACCCCCGTGTCTCCACGAAAGGGATTTAGATCCGGACTCATTGCTGGCCACTTCAGAACTCTCCAGCACTTTGTTGCCATTCATTTCTGGGTGCTTCATGAAGTATGTTTGTGGTCATTGTCCTTCTGGAAGTCCCATGACCCAGAAAGCAAACCTAACTTTTTGACACTGTGCACTACATTGCGGCCCAAAATCCTTTGGTAATCTTCAGATATCATGATACCTTGCACACAGTCAAGGAACTCCGTGTCAAAGGCAGCAATACAACCCCAACACATCTCTGAACCTTCACCATTTTTGACTGTAGGTACTGTGTTATTTGTAGGCCTTATTCCACTTTCGGTAAACAGTAGAATCATGTGCTTTACCAAAAAGCTCTATCTTGGTCTCATCAGTCCACAAGATGGCCGGTGGGCCAGAGTTTTCAGCCCTTCAGCTTGCTCAGTTGTGGACTAGACTGGAATAGCGAGAGGACCAAATGTTGCCCGCAGGCCACTCTTTGTCCAGATCTGCTCTAGATAAAGAAATTAATCCTTTACTGCCACTGTCATTTTAAAATTTAGAACTTTTGGGTTTTTTGCTCCCTTTCTTCCAAGAGCCATAGCTTTTGTATTTTTCTGTCTATATAGCCACATGAGGGTTTGTTTTTTTTCTGGGATAAGTTGTAATTTTGAATTGCAATATTCATTTTACCACAAAACATAATGGAAAATAATTCCAATTGCAGTGAACTAGAAAAATAAAAAATAGTTATTCCGCTATTATTTTTTGGGTTTTGTTTTTATGATGTTCAGTGTAGTAATGACCTGGCAATATGATTTTTCAGGTCAGCATTAGTGATGAGTTAATATACTTGTTACTCGAGATTTCCCGAGCATGCTCGGGTGTCCTCCGAGTATTTGTAGTGCTCGGAGATTAAGGGTATGTTCACACGATCCTGATTTCAATCCTTTTTTTTCAGGACAAAAACCGCAGCTCTTGGCAGAAAACGCAGGTGCGTTTTTGGTGCGGTTTTTGATGCGGTTTTTAGTGCGGTTTTTTATGCAGTTTTCTCTGCAGATTGTCTGTGTTTGACACAAATAAAGCTTTAACTGCAGTGGGGGAAAAAAAAAAAGAAATGATGTCATTTCCTTGTCCAACCCTTTTCTTCTTCCATCCTCCATTTTGGGACTAAACACCAAAATGAGTGGACGTGTTTTGAATGACAGCGCTCCGCAGAGTGCTGAGCGTAGGCCAGATCACAGCCCGCGGATCCAGCTCTATCCAGCTATTTAAGTCTACGTTCACATTTGCGGTCTGCGCCGCAGCGTCGGGCGCCGCATGCGTCATGCGCCCCTATATTTAACATGGGGGCGCATGGACATGCGTCGCACTTGCGTTTTGCGCCGCATGCGTCACTGCAGCGCACGCATCCGGGCGCAGAGGACGCAGCAAGTTGCATTTTTGCTGCGTCCAAAATCAATCAAAAAAAGGACGCATTCGGCGCACAACGCAAATGTGAACATAGCCTAAGTGCCACGTATTTAAGTGCCACGTATCACGTATTTAAGTGCCACGTATTTTAGTGCCACATATTTAAGTGCCACGTATTTAAGTGCCACGTATTTAAGTGCCACGTATCACGTATTTCAGTGCCACGTATTTCAGTGCCACATATTTCAGTGCCACGTATTTCAGTGCCACGTATCACGTATTTAAGTGCCACATATTTAAGTGCCACGTATTTAAGTGCCACGTATTTAAGTGCCACGTATTTCAGTGCCACGTATCACGTATTTCAGTGCCACGTATTTCAGTGCCACATATTTCAGTGCCACGTATTTCAGTGCCACGTATTTCAGTGCCACGTGCCACGTATCAAAGTGCCACGTATCACGTATTTCAGTGCCACGTATTTAAGTGCCACGTGCCACGTATTTAAGTGCCACATGCCACGTATCAAAGTGCCACGTATCAAAGTGCCACGTATCACGTATTTCAGTGCCACGTATTTCAGTGCCACATATTTCAGTGCCACGTATTTCAGTGCAACGTATTTCAGTGCCACGTGCCACGTATCAAAGTGCCACGTGCCACGTATTTCAGTGCCACGTATTTCAGTGCCACGTGCCACGTATTTAAGTGCCACGTGCCACGTATCAAAGTGCCACGTGCCACGTATTTCAGTGCCACGTATTTCAGTGCCACGTATTTCAGTGCCACGTGCCACGTATCAAAGTGCCACGTGCCACGTATTTCAGTGCCACGTATTTCAGTGCCACGTGCCAAGTATTTAAGTGACACGTGCCACGTATCAAAGTGCCACATATCACGTATTTCAGTGCCACGTATTTAAGTGACACGTATCACGTATAAGTGCCACGTGTCACGTATTTAATTGCCACGTATTTAAGTGCCACGTATCCCACGAAGATTTTCCATGGAGAACAGACACATCCAGAGATGTCTGCTCTCCACGGCTGCAGCAACACACTGACAGGAGCCATAGACAGGAGTCATTGACCCCGGCACTCTCGCTTAACGGCAGTGCTGCGTGGGAAAGTTCAACGCAGCTGTACTGCTGTTAACCGAGACGCCGGAGTCATTGAACTCCGGGACAGTACGCGATACACTGCTAGGAGCTTCGCTCCTGGCAGTGTATCGCCGGAAAGCAGGGGATCGGCGTGGGACACTCGTTTTATGGATTCTGCGGACAGGGAGTATGAATTTGATTTTTTATTTTGTGATTTTTTCCTGGAGGATCGAGGGCTTCGCCTACAAGTGTGCTGTTGGTGAGTATATACTCTGTGTTATGTGTTGTATGTACTGTACTGTGTGTCATGTATGTGTATTGTGTGTAGGTGTTTTGTGTAACTTTACAATTGTGCTAAGTCGCCGGACACAGGGACAACTCTCCCATCCTAATACCGGATGGGAGTAGTAGTCCCATACGGCGACTTAGCACAATGGTGGCACTAGCGTCGCATGGGGACACGCACACACGCACGCACGCACGCACACACGCACGCACACACACACACACACACACACACACATACATACACACACACACACACACACACACACATACCAAATCAATCACGATCCCCATGCGACGGTATGCCTCCATGTCTCTCCGCCCAAGCACTTCCGCCCACACACTTCCGGCCGCTTCCCCGCACTTCCGGCTGCAGCGGTTCTGCACCACAAACCGCAATAAAACCCGCAGATATATTTTTGATCTGCGGGTTTTACTGCGGGTTTGACCTCACAATGGAGGTCTATGGGTGCAGAACCGCTGCTGTTTCGGGCAAAGAAGTGACATGCTCCTTCTTTTTTCCCGCAGCTATTCAGCGCGGCTTTTTTTTTTAAATTCAGGATCATGTGCACAGCGGTTCCTGTTTTCCATAGGGTACAATGTACTGTACCCTGCATGGAAAAAAGCTGCGGAACCGCAGCGGCAAAACCGCTGCGGTTCTGCAGTAAAAAACGCACTGTGTGAACATGGCCTAAGTTTTCCTTGCAGCAGCTGAATGATTTACATCTGTTAGCCATCTTGATTACATGTGAAGATTCCCTAGCAACCAGGCAACTCCCACATGTACTTATGCTGGCTAGTAGCTGTAAATCATTCAGCTGCAGCGATGAAAACGAAATCTCCGAGCACTAAAAAAATACTCGGAGGACACCCGAGCATGCTCGGGGAATCTCGAGGAACGAGTATATTTGCTCATCACTAATGCTGACCTGAAAAGTATTTGCTCATCACTAGTCAGCATGGTTATGGTGATACCAGACTTGAATTTTTGTATGTTATTTTTTTTATTACACTTTAGTGGTGGAAACAAAAAATGTTTTTATGTATCCCCCATTTACTAAGAGCAGGAACTCTTTGATTACTCCATTGATGGAGCTGACGTTTTTTATTGATATCATTTTCGGGTACATATAATTTTTTTTATAGCTTTTTATTGCATTTTTGTGGAAAGTACAATAACTAAAAATAACATTTTTAGTGTGTTTTCTTTGTGTCATGTAGCATATTTGTCAATTTTATAATTTGATAAATTGAAACTGATGCAGCAATACCAAATATATTTATTTTTTAAAGTTTTAAGATTTTTATGTTTTGTTTTTTTTTAGTTTATGGGATTTGAACCTGAGATCATCTGACTGTTTGTTCTCTAATGCTGCAAAAAATGTGAGTATGAAGGCCAGCAGGCTCCCCAGTATGTTGTTGTGATGAGCAGTGCCTGGTTTTCTCCACACATACCACTTAGAATTATCTCCCTACTGCGTCTCTGGAGCTCAGCCACAGTTATCTTGGGGTTCTTCTTTACCTCTCTCACGAAGGCTCTTCTCCCACGATTGCTCAGTTTGGCTGTACGGCCAGGTCTAGGAAGACTTCTGGTGGTCCCAAACTTCCTCCATTTAAGAATTATCGAGGCCACTGTGCTCATAGGAACCTTGAATACTGCAGAAATTCTGTTGTAACCTTTGCCAGATCTGTGCCTTGCCACAATTCTGTCTCTGAGCTCCTTGGCCAGTTCCTTTGACCTCATGATTCTCATTTGCTCTGACATGCACTGTGAGCTGTGAGGCCTTATATAGACAGGTGTGTGCCTTTCCAAATCAAGTCCTATCAGTTTAATTAAACAGAGTTGGACTCCAATGAAGGAGTAGAACCATCTCAAGGAGGATCACAAGGAAATGGACAGCATGTGACTTAAATATGAGTGTTTGAGTAAAGGGTCTGAATACTTATGACCATGTGATATTTCAGTTTTTCTTTTTTATTGAATTTGCAAAAATTACTACATTTAATTTGTTCAGTCAAGATGGGGTGCAGAGTGTAAATTAATGTGAAAAAAACGAACTTTTTAGAATTTACCAAATGGCTGCAATGAAACAAAGAGTGGAAAATGTAAAGGGGTCTGAATACCTTCTGTACCCACTGTAGATGTCAAGAAAACTGTATTACACTCGAGCATGGGCATGGATTTCTGCAAATCCAATTCAGGCAAATCGGATAGTCACAGAAAATGTTGTGAAAGATCAGATTAATGTAAACATGTCCTTAACCTCTTAAGCCCCGAGGGTGGTTCGCACGTTAATGACCGGGCCGGTGATTCTGACATTGTTTTCTCGAGACATATTGTACTTCATGATAGTGGTAAAATTTCTTTGATATTACTTGCGTTTATTTGTGTAAAAAAAACGGAAATTTGGCAAAAATTTAGAAAATTTCGCAATTTTCCAACTTTGAATTTTTATGCCCTTAAATCACAGAGATATGTCACACAAAATACTTAATAAGTAACATTTCCCACATGTCTACTTTACATCAGCACAATTTTGGGAACAAATTTTTTTGTTTGTTAGGGAGTTATAAGGGTTAATTAAAAGCTGACCAGCAATTTCTCATTTTTACAACACCATTTTTTTTTAGGGACCACGTCACATTTGAAGTCATTTTGAGGGGTCTATATGATAGAAAATACCCAAGTGTGACACCATTCTAAAACTGCACCCCTCAAGGTGCTCAAAACCACATTCAAGAAGTTTATTAACCCTTCAGGTGTTTCACAGGAATTTTTGGAATGTTTAAAAAAAATTGAATATTTAATTTTTTTTCAGAAAAAATTTACTTCAGCTCCAATTTGTTTTATTTTACCAAGGGTAAAAGGAGAAAATGGACCCCAAAAGTTATTGTACAATTTGTCCTCAGTACCTGGATACCCCATATGTGGGGGTAAACCACTGTTTGGGCGCATGGCAGAGCTCGGAAGGGAAGGAGCGCCATTTGACTTTTTAATGCAAAATTGGCTGGAGTTCAGATGGGACACCATGTTGCGTTTGGAGAGCCACTAATGTGCCTAAACATTGAAACCCCCCACAAGTGACACCATTTTGGAAAGTAGACCCCCTATGGAACTTTTCTAGATGTGTGGTGAGAGCTTTGAACCCCCAAGTGTTTCACTACAGTTAATAATGCAGAGCCGTGAAAATAAAAAAAAATTTTTTTTCCCACAAAAATTATCTTTAACACCCAGTTTTGTATTTTCCCAAGGGTAACAGGAGAAATTGGTCCCCAAAAGTTGTTGTCCAATTTGTCCTGAGTACGCTGATACCACACATGTGGGGGGGAACCACCATTTGGGCGCATGGCAGAGCTCAGAAGGGACCCCATATTGGAAACTAGACCCCCCAAGGAACTTATCTAGATGTGTTGTGAGAACTTTGAACCCTGTGAAAATAAAAAATGATTTTTGTCCCACAAAAATTTTTTTTAGCCCTCCAAATTTTTATTTTCCCAAGGGTAACAAGAGAAATTGGACCCCGGAAGTTGTTGTCCAATTTGTCCTGAGTACGCTGATACCCCATATGTTGGGGTAAACCCCTGTTTGGGCGCACGGGAGAGCTCGGAAGGGAAGGAGCACTGTTTTACTTTTTCAATGCAGAATTGGCTGGAATTGAGATCGGACGCCATGTCGCGTTTGAAGAGCTCTGATGTGACTAAAAAATGGAAACCCCCAATTCTAACTGAAACCCTAACCCAAACACACACCTAATCCCAACCACACTCCAACCCTAACCACACCCCTAACTCCAACACACCCCTAACCCTAATCCCAACCATAACCCTAATCACACCCTTAACACTGACACACCCCTAATCCTAATCCTAACCCTAGCCCCAAGCCTAGCCCTAACACTAACCTCAACCTTAACCCTAGCCCCAACCCTAGCCCCAACCCTAGCTCCAACTCTAGCCCTAACCCTAGCTCTAACCCTTATGGGAAAATGGAAATAATTTTTTTTTTCCCTAACTAAGGGGGGGATGAAGGGGGTTAGATTTACTTTTATAGCGTTTTTTTAAGCGGATTTTTATGATTGGCAGCTGTCACACACTAAAAGACGCTTTTTATTGCAAAAAATATTTTTTGGCGTTACCACATTTTGAGAGCTATAATTTTTCCATATTTTGGTCCACAGAGTCATGTGATGTCTTGTTTTTTGCGGGACGAGTTGACGTTTTTATTGGTAACATTTTCGGGCACGTGACATTTTTTGATCGCTTTTTATTCCGATTTTTGTGAGGCAGTATGATCAAAAACCAGCTATTCATGAATTTCTTTTTGGGGTGGGGCGTTTATACCATTCCGCGTTTTGGTAAAATGGATAAAGCAGTTTTATTCTTCAGGTCAGTACGATTACAGCGATACCTCATTTAGATTTTTTTATGTTTTGGCGCTTTTATACGATAAAAACTATTTTATAGAAAAAAGAATTATTTTTGCATCGCTTTATTCTGAGGACTATAACTTTTTTATTTTTTCACTGATGATGCTGTATGGCGGCTTGTTTTTTGCAGGACAAGATGATGTTTTCAGCGGTACCATGGTTATTTATATCTGTCGTTTTGATCGCGTGCTATTCCATTTTTTGTTCGGCGGTATGATAATAAAGGGTTGTTTTTTGCCTCGGGTTTTTTTTTTTTTTTTTTACGGTGTTCACTGAAGGGGTTAACTAGTGGGACAGTTTCATAGGTCGGGTCATTACGGACGTGGCGATACTAAATATGTGTACTTTTATTGTTTGTTTTTTTTATTTAGATAAAGGAATGTATTTATTGGAACAATATTTTTTATTTTTTTAAAATTTATTTAGGAATTTTTTTTTTTTTTTTACACATCTGAATATTTTTTTTTTTACTTTTTTACTTTGCCCCAGGGGGGGACATCACTGTAAAGTGACAGATCGCTTATCTGACACTTTGCTGTTGTCAGGACTCTGAACATTTTTTACCTCTTGTGCATTACTGCCCTTTTTCAAGATGGCGCCTTTGGTCTCATGTGCACTGTGTCTCCTGCTATAAAACTCCACCCCAGCCTTCAGTCTGTGCTAGAGTATTCTGCCTTGCATCCAGCTCCTGACCTCTGATTACTCCCTTGCTATACACCTGCTCCTGTGAACCTGTGTGGTGATCCTGCTACTCTGCTCTGAGTTTTTGCTGCATACACAAGTTTCCAGTAATCCTCCTTCATCTGCTGTTCGTGTTTACTTCCATCTGCATTTGCTGGTCATGTAAGCTGTTGCTGCTTTGCAATAACCTGAGACTTTTAACCAGGCCTCCCTGGTTGAGCTAAGATATGATTTGAACTGCCTAATAAGCATATCTATCTGTGCCTGGACTAAGACAAACAGCCCGAAACACCGTGTCTGTGAATTGAGATACTGATTTGGCTTTTATCCTGAGTCATATTGCACGACTCTGTTGTGAACTCTATTTTTAGGCTCCCTCTAGTGGTCACAAGCGGTACTGTGTAGTGTTGTCTTTCTGCAGGTTGGCTGCATCAGCTGGTTCGTTATCTTGGTTGGTTTCCTATTTAACTCACCTGGATACTCAGTTCCTTGCCTGCTATCAATGTATTCAGTGCTCTTCAGATTCCTTGTGATTACCTTGCTCCCAGCCTCTCCAAGACAAGCTAAGTTTTTGTCCGTTCATTTTTTGATTATCAGCATTCATCATGTTTCTTGTCCAGCTTGCTAAGATGTGATCTCCTCACTTGCTGGTTGCTCTAGGGGACTGAGTTTCTCCCCCCACACCGTTAGTTGGTGCGGGGGTTCTTGAAATCTCAGTGTGGATATTTTGTAAGGGTTTTTACTGACCGCACAGACCCCTTTACTATTTTCTGCTATCTAGTATTAGTGGGCCTCATTTGCTGAATCTGTTTTCACCCCTGTGTATGTGCCTTCCTCTTACCTCACCGTTATTATTTGTTGGGGGCTTCTTTATCTTTGGGAATTATTTCTCTGGAGGCAAGAGAGGTCTTTCTTTCTCTCTAGGGGTAGTTAGTTCCTCAGGCTGGCTCGAGACGTCTAGGATTTTTAGGCACGTTCACCGGCTACTTCTAGTGTGTTTGGATAGGTTCAGATTTGCGGTCAGTCCAGTTGCCACCTCCCTAGAGCTTGTCCTATGTTTGTTACTTAGCTGGAGTAATTCGTGATCCTCAACCACTAAGGATCATAACACGACTCGTTAAAGGGTTGATTGTGACTTGTAGGATCGCTACTTCCAACAGGTGGTGCTATAGAGTTAAGTCCTCTTTTCCTCAGAAGAGGCAATTTGCATATTTAAATTCCCAGAGGAGCATTGCACGGCAAATAAGCCTCCTTACCTTGACAAGCCAGCCGGTATGTCACTCTCCATAAGGAGAAACGTTACCCCTTAGACCTCTGGACTAAGACAAGGATTTATTCGTGTCAAGTATCCTCAAGAATAACTGTGCTTCATAGACTTTCTGCTTCATTGCATTTTCCTCTGACGTTTCCTATAGACTGCTAAGCTGCGTTTATTATTTGCATCAAGTGTTGTGGATTTGAGTTTCTCTCTGCACCTGTTTGAATCACCGTGTGATAATATAGACTTTACCACTTATAAAACTGTGTCCTGTAGTTGTCTTGTTCCATGCAAAGAATCTCCGGAGTTATCCCCTATAATTATTACAGCTGTGCACTGTGTCAGATCAGCGATCACACAGGCACAGCAGGGAGGCTTCCCCGCTCCTGCTCTGAGCAGGCTCTTGAAAGCCACCTCCCTGCAGGACCCGGATGCAGCCCCGCGGCCATTTTGGATCCTGGGCCTGCAGGGAGGAGACGCTCGGTACAAGGTGAGCATATCGCCTTGTACCGAGGGTCTCAGGGAAGCCCGCAGGGAGACCCCTCCCTGCGTGATGCTTCCCTACGCCCCCGGAACGCTGCGATCATGTTTGATCGCAGTGTGCTGGGGGTTTGTGTGCCGGGGGCGGTCCGTGACCGCTCCTGGCACATAGTGACAGATGTCAGCTGCGATAGTCAGCTAACACCCGGCCGCGATCGGCCGCGCTCCCCCCGTGAGCGCGGCCGATCGCTATGACGTACTATCCCGTCCCTGGGAATTAAGTCCCAGGTCACCTTGACGGGATAGTGCGTCAAATGGGATTAAGGGGTTAAAGAGGTTGTCCAGTAACAAATGACCGGGATAGGTCCTCAATAGTGATGAGCGAATATACTCGTTACTCGAGATTTCCCGAGCATGCTCGGGAGTCCTCCGAGTATTTTTTAGTGCTCGGAGATCAGTAGTTTTTTTCGCCGCAGCTGGATGATTTACAGCTACTAGCCTGCTTGATTACATGTGGAGATTCCCTAGCAACCAGGCAACTCCCACATGTACTTAGCCTGGCTAATAGCTGTAAATCATTCAGCTGAGGCGATGAAAACTAAATCTCCGAGCACTAGAAAATACTTGGAGGACACCCGAGCGTGCTCGGGAAATCTTGAGTAACGAGTATATTCGCTCATCACTAGTCATCAATACATTGAGACTTGACAACACCTTTAGCCCACGTTCACACATTCAGTATTTGGTCAGTATTTAGCAAACAGAGGAAAAGTATAATAGAAACACGTCACCACTTCTGGATTTATCACCCACTCCTGGTTTTGGCTTATAAATACTGTGGTAAAATACTGACCAAATACTCAACATGTGAATATGGCCAAATGCCCCATAAACATTGGATAAATGTTGGCTAAACCAGCAACATTGGCCAGCCATCTATAGTGTATGGGCTCCTTAAGACTCTCCCACAACAAATGATGTCCGGGTAAGAAGGTTACAAACGATCTTTACGACGCTGCCAGAGTAGTTAGGCCATGATCTGTTCCCATGTCAACTAAATACTGCATTTTTTCAGCTTTGTTTTTGTTTTGTGTAGGAAATTTGTGTTTTTAACAGTTCAAGCAATGTGGAATTGATTTCATGAAAACTCATCCCCACTGTACTTTTAATAATGCTGTGTAACTTTGCTTGTGTTGGTACATTTTTCCCCACTGTATTCTGTATTGAGAAAATGAGTTCCTTTTTTTAAGAGCAGAATCCCAGTGTTTCTGTCCTAAACACAAATGTGTCAAAAATGCATATAAAAAAAACAGAGAAGATTGCTATTGCATATTTTGGTGCAGAAAAAAAAGTAGACTACAAACCAACATTTTTCACATGGAAACCTGATCTTGGACTTAAATCACACTTGCAGTTTTTGTAAATCAGTTATTGGCCTGGTTCACACCAACATTTCGGCCAGTTACATCCATAAACTGCAGACTTGACTACATGTTCTTGTCTGCATAGTGGTAGGGTGGAAGCCAGGGTTGGAAAAAAAGCGATAAGGTGCCCTGAACTGTTTAACCACGCCAAATGAGCCTGGGCTTGAGCAGTCATTTTGTGTTAGCAAACTCCCATTTAGGAGACTGCCAAGCTGGAGTACGGAGACCTATATGCCATACACTGCTCCCTTGGAAGTACAATATGAAATATCCCGGTTCCTCCTTTCTTCTTTACTTCCATATTTGTTTCCCTTGAAGTATTGCATGATCTATAAGTCTACATCAGCTTGGCTGTCTTCTTAAATGGAATCTGTCACCACGTTTTGCCACCAAACCTAAGACCACAATAATGAAGCAGCAATTAGTAAACCTGCTTCCATGTAGTCTCCCATATTCATGAGCTCTGTACAACCCTGTCTCCACCACTGATTAATAGCTTTCTGCCTATGCACAGTTTACACAGAAAGCTGCCAATCAGTGGTGTGGCCAGGATTAAACCGAGCTCAGCATTCAGAGAATCAGTAGATCTGCAGCAGATAAAACAGTGATTTTATCAAAACTGCAGCAGGCAGCCTAGTAAGTGATACATCCCTGGAATCAGGATCTCTGCACCAACATTATGCTGCTCTCAGAACAGATGGCAAATAACCTGATGATAGAGGTAAATCTTCTCCTTAAGGGCTGTCCCACACGTCCAGATAATTCCGGTACCGGAAACAATCGGTACCGGAATTATCCGTGTCCGTGTGCCCCTACGTTTCTTGTGTACATCAGTGTGGCACACTTGCGGCACACGTGTGCCGCCCGTGTGCCCACTGGGTACCACACGCACTGTGCTGGGTACCACACGTACCAGCATCCGGTGCTGAAGCCGCGATTCATATCTTCTGTGCAGCAGCGTTTGCTGCAGAGAAGATATGAATAATAGTGTTTAAAATAAAGATCTATCTGTCCGCCGCCCTCCCACCCCCTGTGCGCCCCCCCGCTGTTCTGAAAATACTCACCCGCTCCCTCGTTGGCTGTCGCTGCTTCCTGGTCTGGCCCCATCTTCTCATGTATGCGGTCACGCTCATTTACAGTCATGAATAGGCGGCTCCACCCCTATGGGAGGTGGAGCCACATATTCATGACTCTAATCGGCCGCCCCACGTGACCGCATACAGTAGAAGGGGCGGCCAGGAAAGGACACTGCGAGGGAGGCGGGTGAGTATTTTCAGAACAGCGGGGGGGGGGGGGGGCGCACAGGGGGTGGGAGGGCGGCGGACAGATAGAAGATATGAATAATAGTGTTTAAAATAAAGATCTATGAGCAAACGCTGCTGCAGGGAACATATGGATTCAGCACCAGTGGGGGGGACATAGCTTACTGTAGCGCTGTCCCCTGCACGGCACACGGACTGCAAACGGAGACCGTCCGTGTGTGGTCCGTGTTTTACACGGACCCATTGACTTTAATGGGTCCGTGTAATACGTGCGCTCCCACGAACACTGACATGTCTCCGTGTTTGGCACACGGAGACACGGTCCGCAAAAAATCAATGACATCTGCACAGATGCATTGATTTTAATGGGTCTACATGTGTCAGTGTCTCCGGTACGTGAGGAAACTGTCACCTCACGTACCGGAGCCACTGACGTGTGAAACCGGCCTAAGGCTGTGTGCACACGTCGCTTTTTTTTCGCGGTTTTTCGCTATAAAACCGCAAAAAAAACGCTCACATTAAGCATCCTACTTAATAGAATGCAATCCGCATTTTTTGTGCACATGCTGCATTGTTTTCCTGAGCGGATGCGCTTTCCAGAAAAAAAGCATGTTCATTAAATTTGCGGAATCGCGGGGATTCCGCACACCTAGGAATGCATTGATCCGCTTACTTCCCGCATGGGGCTATGCCCACCATGTGGGAGGTAAGCAGATCATGTGCGGTTGGTACCCAGGGTGGAGGAGAGGAGACTTTCCTCCACGGACTGGGCATCATATAATTGGTAAAAAAAAAGAATTAAAATAAAAAATAGTGATATACTCACCTTCTGATGGCCCCGGAGTCTTCCCGCCTCTCAGCGGTGCACGCGGCCACTTCCGTTCCCTTGGATGCTTTGTGTGAAGGACCTGCGATGACGTCGCGGTCACGTGACCGTGACGTCATCACAGGTCCTGAACACAAAGCATCTATAGGAACGGAAGCCGCCGAGTGCACCGCTGAGGAGATCGGGGGCCATCAGAAGGTGAGAATAACCATTTTTTAATTTTTTTTATTATTTTTAACATTATATCTTTTTATTATTGATGCTGCATAGGCAGCATCAATAGTAAAAAGTTGTTCACACTTGTCAAACACTATGTTTGACAAGTGTGACCAACCTGTCAATCAGTTTTCCAAGCGATGCTACAGATCGCTTGGAAAATGCTAGCATTCTGCAAGCTAATTATGCTTGCAAAATGCTAGGAATGTGCATGCCAATTCCGCATGTGATATACCCACGGCAGGAGTTGCAGAATTGCCGCGGAAATTTCCGTGGCAATTCTGCAACGTGTGCACTTAGCCTAAAATAAATATTAGATTGCCCCCATCGAAAGCCTCTCACCAAGCCTACTAGCTGCCTACCACATGAGACTGCAGCCCCAGGGCTTTTTATTTCTCTTTTTCATGACACTGACTAATAAGGCTGCACTCTACCAGGTTAGTTTACGTAACCCAAAATATCGAGATGACCTTTTATGGATAAATGAATTTAAGCCGAGGCATTGGTCAGGAGCAATTTCAGAGATAGAGTTGATGGGATGTGACATTTGTTCTTTAGGGCTCATTTCCACTGGCGAGGAAAACGGACGAGTGCAATCCGATAAAAAATCGGATTGCGCTCGGACCAATGTTATTCAATAGTTGTCTTTTCATTTGCGATTTTTTTCTCAGCCGAAATCGGACTGAGAAAAAAATCGCAGCATGCTGCGATTTGCTGCGAGTCTCGGACGAGACTCGCCAATGCAAGTCAATGGGTGCGAGAAAAAAATCACACAGCACTCGCACCATGCGAGTTCTGTCCGATTTTTACGCACCGGTGTCCTTTGAAAAGCAGGTAATTCAGCGCGGTGTACAGTAAAATCACACTGACAGGTTAGAATAGAGTAGATATATGCACATAGAATAGGTATATATACATATATATATGTCAGTGAGACACCTACACTCACCGGCCACTTTATTATGTACACCTGTCCAACTTCTTGTTAACACTTAATTTCTAATCAGCCAATCACATGGCGGCAACTCAGTGCATTTAGGCATGTAGACATGGTCAAGACAATCTCCTGCAGTTCAAACCGAGCATCAGTATGGGGAAGAAAGGTGATTTGAGTGCCTTTGAACGTGGCATGGTTGTTGGTGCCAGAAGGGCTGGTCTGAGTATTTCAGAAACTGCTGATCTACTGGGATTTTCACGCACAACCATCTCTAGGGTTTACAGAGAATGGTCCGAAAAAGAAAAAAAATCCAGTGAGCGGCAGTTCTGTGGGCGGAAATGCCTTGTTGATGCCAGAGGTCAGAGGAGAATGGGCAGACTGGTTCGAGCTGATAGAAAGGCAACAGTGACTCAAATCGCCACCCGTTACAACCAAGGTAGGCCTAAGAGCATCTCTAAACGCACAGTGCGTCGAACTTTGAGGCAGATGGGCTACAGCAGCAGAAGACCACACCGGGTACCACTCCTTTCAGCTAAGAACAGGAAACTGAGGCTACAATTTGTACAAGCTCATCGAAATTGGACAGTAGAAGATTGGAAAAACGTTGCTTGGTCTGATGAGTCTCGATTTCTGCTGCGACATTCGGATGGTAGGGTCAGAATTTGGCGTAAACAACATGAAAGCATGGATCCATCCTGCCTTGTATGGAGCATCTTTGGGATGTGCAGCCGACAAATCTGCGGCAACTGTGTGATGCCATCATGTCAATATGGACCAAAATCTCTGAGGAATGCTTCCAGCACCTTGTTGAATCTATGCCACGAAGAATTGAGGCAGTTCTGAAGGCAAAAGGGGGTCCAACCCGTTACTAGCATGGTGTACCTAATAAAGTTGCCGGTGAGTGTATATATGTATATTTATATTTAATGCAGCGCAAGATAGCATTAAAGCCGCTAATTCAATTGCCGGCTTTACATTTCTCCTTCCCAAACCCGACATGATATGAGACATGGTTTTCATACAGTAAACCATCTCATATCCCCTTTTTTTTGCATATTCCACACTACTAATGTTAGTAGTGTGTATGTGCAAAATTTGGCCGCTGTAGCTGCTCAAATAAAGGGTTAAATGGCGGAAAAAATTGGCGTGGGCTTCCGCGCAATTTTCTCCGCCAGAATGGTAAAGCCAGTGACTGAGGGCAGATATTAATAGCCAGGAGAGGGTCCATGGTTATTGGCCCCCCCGTGGCTAAAAACATCTGCCCCCAGCCACCCCAGAAAGGGCACATCTGGAAGATGCGCCTATTCTGGCACTTGGCCACTCTCTTCCCACTCCCTGTAGCGGTGGGATATGGGGTAATGAAGGGTTAATGCCACCTTGCTATTGGAAGGTGACATTAAGCCAGATTAATAATGGAGAGGCGTCAATTATGTCACCTATCCATTATTAATCCAATTGTTTGAAAGTGTTAAAAAACACACACAGACATGATTTAAAAGTATTTTAATGAAATAAACACAGCGGTTGTTTTAATATTTTATTGCTCTCTCAATCCATTTTCAGACCCTCGCTTGGCAAAACAATAAACACACAATATACATACCTTCTGCTGACCCGTCACGTCCCACGAGGTAATCCATCTGTAGGGGTTAAAATAATTTACAAGCAGGAGTCCTGCAAAAGCAGCTGTGCTCGTGCTTGTAATTCCCCGGCGAATGAAGGAAATGTAGGTCATTGACCTACATTTCCTTCAGTCGCGGTGATGCGCCCCCTGGTGGATGTCCTCTCATGACCTGGAGCGTGGGAAAAAGTTCCCAGGCTGCAGTTCATGAGAACATCCAGCAGGGGTGCATCACCGCGACTGAATGTAAGTATAGATCACTGCTTTCCTTTCAGCACCCGGGGATTACAGGCACGAGCGAGTGGTTTAGCGCAGCTCATGCCTGTAATATTAGTTAACCCCTTCAGATGGATTACCTCGTGGGATGTGACAGTTCATCAGAGAGGGTATGTATATTGTGTGTTTATTGTTTTGCCAAGTGAGGGTCTGAAAATGGATTGAGAGAGCAATAAAATATTAAAACAACCGCTGTGTTTATTTCATTAAAATACTTTTTAATCATGTGTGTGTGTGTTTTTTAACACTTTCAAACAATTGGATTAATAATGGATAGGTGTCATAATTGACGCCTCTCCATTATTAATCTGGCTTAATGTCACCTTCCAATAGCAAGGTGGCATTAACCCTTCATTACCCCATATCCCACCGCTACAGGGAGTGGGAAGAGAGTGGCCAAGTGTCAGAATAGGCGCATCTTCCAGATGTGCCTTTTCTGGGGTGGCTGGGGGCAGATGTTTTTAGCCACGGGGGGGCCAATAACCATGGACCCTCTCTAGGCTATTAATATCTGCCCTCAGTCACTGGCTTTACTACTCTGGCGGAGAAAATTGCGCGGGAGCCCACGCCAATTTTTTCCGCAATTTAACCCTTTAATTTCATAGCTAGAGCCCCCAAATTTGACACACAGACACTTGTTACATTAGTGAAGAGGAATATGTAATAAAAGACGGGATATGAGATGGTTTACTGTATGTAAACCATGTCTCATATCCTGTCGGGTTTGTGAAGGAGAAGGAAAAAGCCGGCAATTGAATTAGTGGCTTTTATGCTATCTAGCGCTGTATGAAATATAAATATACATATATAGGTGTCTCACTGACATATATATATATATATATATATATATATATATATATATATATATGTATATATACCTATTCTATGTGTATATATCTTCTCTATTCTAACCTGTCAGTGTGATTTTACTGTACACAACTCTGATTTGCCGGCTTTTCAAAGGACAACGGTGCGTAAAAATCGGACAGCAATACGGATGTCAGACGGATGTTGCGATAAAAAATCGCATGACACTCGCATGATTTTCCTCCGTTTTTTCGGTCCGTTAATCGGACCGATTTGTCTCTCGCCAGTGGAAATGAGCCCTTAGAGTGATGGACTGTTTGCTCTTTTTGATGATATTAATCATTTGGCTCCTTCACCAGAAAGACAGTTCTTTTGGATCCCAAACAGAACTGTATTAAATATATGTTCACCTGTATGTGAACACAAACTTATGGTCAAGTCACCCCAGTCTGGTGCGCTCGGCAGCTAGACACTGGCCTTTTACCCCAGTGAGAACTATTCAGAAACTACAAATGGCTCTTACTGGGGGTCCGGTTCCCATTGTTCACAGAATAGAGTCTGCTTTTTGTGCCTGATTGGTCACAAATGATCAACCACTAGTTCTTTAATCCAATCAGTTTACGGATTATTCTGAATCATTTGGATACAAAGTGACTCAGTGGGTAGCACTGTTACCTTAAAGCGCTGGGGTCCTGGGTTCAAATCTCACCATGGACAAACTCCACAAGGAGTTTGTATGGTCTCCCTGTTGTTCAGTTTCCTCCCACACTTCAAAGACATACTGATAGGCAGTAGCATAGCTACTGGGGGGGCAGAGGGGGCCACCGGGAGCCAGGGCAGGGCCACTTCTGTGCCGAGGCAGAACACAGCATAGGAGCAGAGCAGTATAATGTCTGCTCCCGTCTGACAAGCTGCAGGCTGGCTATTAGCACAGTGGCCGGCTGCAGAGTCTCCCCCCTGCAGTGAATGGTTTCGCCCGTCTGTCCTGATCAAGAAGCTTTTCCCCTGCTGCAGTTTTCTTCACTCTGTGCACGCTGGGATTGGCTCAGGCACGCTGGGTCCTAGTGCCCACCTTGCATTACACTTAGGGTATGTTTCCACGTTCAGGATTGCATCAGGCTTTGGTCAGGATTTTATGCAAGTAAAATCCTGACCAAAACTGCACCTGAGGTCACTGGCAGGTCACCTGTGGTGTACCTGCGTGTTTTGCTCATAGTAGCAACATGCAGCGTTTTGAAAAAACGCACAACGCATGCGTTTTCGCGGCAAAAACGCATGCGTTTTTAAACGCATAGTGGAGTCTGGATTTCATAAAATCCCATCCACTATGCTGTAACATCTGGACGCTGCGTTTTTGACGCAGCAGAAAAACGCAGCGTCAAAAACGCAGCGTTTCCTGAACGTGGAAACATACCCTTACACTTCCTGGTCCTGCCTGCAAACTTTATCAGTAAGTGATCCATCTGGTTTACAGTGCCATTTAAACCTATGGAAAACCAAATCCGCAGTGCCCATGGTGCGGGAAATACTGCACAGAAACGCTGAGTTTTATTTTCTGCAGCATGTCAATTCTATTTGCAGATTCCGCAGCGTTTTACACCTGCTCCTGTATAGGATTCTGCAGGTAGTAAAACGCAGGTGAAATCTGCACAAAAAACACAGGAAATCCGCAGTAAATCCCCACAAATCCGCAACAAGTGCACATAGCCTCATAGTCTTACATTGAGCGCTTGTGACAGCTTCTCACTTCTGGCCTGTCAGAAGCTGCGCTCACAAGTTTGAGCAGCGGCACTGCAGCAGTGCCACAAAATAGTGAATATGCCGGAGGATGAGTAAATGACCGGGGCATCCAAATCATGACAGGGAGCTGTGGGTCCATCATACTGTGTATAAGGGATCTGCGGTCCCATCATACTGTGTATAAGGGATCTGCGGGCCCATCATACTGTGTATAAGGGAGCTGGGGGTCCATCATACTGTGTATAAAGGAGCTGCGGGCCCATCATACTGTGTATAAGGGAGCTGGGGGTACATCATACTGTGTATACGGGAGCTGCGGGCCCATCATACTGTGTATACAGGAGCTGCAGGCCAATCATACTATGTATAAGGGAGCTGCGGGCCCATCATACTATGTATAAGGGATCTGCAGGCCCATCATACTGTGTATAAGGGAGCTGGGGGTACATCATACTGTGTATACGGGAGCTGCGGGCCCATCATACTGTGTATAAGGGAGCTGTGGGCCCATCATACTGTGTATAAGGGAGCTGTGGGCCCATCATACTGTGTATAAGGGAGCTGTGGGCCCATCATACTGTGTATAAGGGAGCTGCGGGCCCATCATACTGTGTATAAGGGAGCTGCGGGCCCATCATACTGTGTATAAGGGAGCTGGGGGTACATCATACTGTGTATAAGGGAGCTGCGGGCCCATCATACTGTGTATAAGGGATCTGCTGGCCCATCATACTGTGTATAAGGGAGCTGCGGGCCCATCATACTGTGTATAAGGGAGCTGTGGGCCCATCATACTGTGTATAAGGGATCTGCGGGCCCATCATACTGTGTATAAGGGATCTGTGGGCCCCTCATACTGTGTATAAGGGAGCTGCGGGCCCATCATACTGTGTATAAGGGATCTGCGGGCCCATCATACTGTGTATAAGGGATCTGCGGGCCCATCATACTGTGTATAAGGGAGCTGGGGGTACATCATACTGTGTATACGGGAGCTGCGGGCCCATCATACTGTGTATAAGAGATCTGCTGGCCCATCATACTGTGTATACAGGAGCTGCAGGCCAATCATACTATGTATAAGGGAGCTGCGGGCCCATCATACTATGTATAAGGGATCTGCAGGCCCATCATACTGTGTATAAGGGATCTGCGGGCCCATCATACTGTGTATAAGGGAGCTGCGGGCCCATCATACTGTGTATAAGGGAGCTGGGGGTACATCATACTGTGTATACGGGAGCTGCGGGCCCATCATACTGTGTATACAGGAGCTGCAGGCCAATCATACTATGTATAAGGGAGCTGCGGGCCCATCATACTATGTATAAGGGATCTGCAGGCCCATCATACTGTGTATAAGGGAGCTGGGGGTACATCATACTGTGTATACGGGAGCTGCGGGCCCATCATACTGTGTATAAGGGAGCTGTGGGCCCATCATACTGTGTATAAGGGAGCTGTGGGCCCATCATACTGTGTATAAGGGAGCTGCGGGCCCATCATACTGTGTATAAGGGAGCTGGGGGTACATCATACTGTGTATAAGGGAGCTGCGGGCCCATCATACTGTGTATAAGGGATCTGCTGGCCCATCATACTGTGTATAAGGGAGCTGCGGGCCCATCATACTGTGTATAAGGGAGCTGTGGGCCCATCATACTGTGTATAAGGGATCTGCGGGCCCATCATACTGTGTATAAGGGATCTGTGGGCCCCTCATACTGTGTATAAGGGAGCTGCGGGCCCATCATACTGTGTATAAGGGATCTGCGGGCCCATCATACTGTGTATAAGGGATCTGCGGGCCCATCATACTGTGTATAAGGGATCTGCGGGCCCATCATACTGTGTATAAGGGAGCTGGGGGTACATCATACTGTGTATACGGGAGCTGCGGGCCCATCATACTGTGTATAAGAGATCTGCTGGCCCATCATACTGTGTATACAGGAGCTGCAGGCCAATCATACTATGTATAAGGGAGCTGCGGGCCCATCATACTATGTATAAGGGATCTGCAGGCCCATCATACTGTGTATAAGGGATCTGCGGGCCCATCATACTGTGTATAAGGGAGCTGGGGGTCCATCATACTGTGTATACGGGAGCTGCGGGCCCATCATACTGTGTATACGGGAGCTGCGGGCCCATAATACTGTGTATAAGGGAGCTGCAGGCCAATCATACTATGTATAAGGGAGCTGCGGGCCCATCATACTATGTATAAGGGAGCTGCGGGCCCATCATACTATGTATAAGGGAGCTGCGGGTCCATCATACTGTGTATACGGGAGCTGCGGGTCCATCATACTGTGTATAAGGGATCTGCGGGCCCATCATACTGTGTATAAGGGAGCTGTGGGCCCATCATACTGTGTATAAGGGAGCTGCGGGTCCATCATACTGTGTATAAGGGATCTGCGGGCCCATCATACTGTGTATAACCCCTTACTGACCTCAGACGGGATAGTACGTCCGAGGTCAGCTCCCCTGCTTTGATGCAGGGCTCCGCGGTGAATCCGCATCAAAGCCGGGACATGTCAGCTGTTTTGAACAGCTGACATGTGCCCGCAATAGCGGCGGGTGAAATTGCGATTCACCCGCCGCTATTAACTAGTTAAATGCCGCTGTCAAACGCAGACAGCGGCATTTAACTACCGCATCCGGCCGGGCGGCCGGAAATGAGCGCATCGCCGACCCCCGTCACATGATCGGAGGTCGGCGATGATTGTACATTGTAACCATAGAGGTCCTTGAGACCTCTATGGTTACTGATCGCCGGTAGCTGTGAGCGCCACCCTGTGGTCGGCGCTCACAGCACACCTGATTTTCTACTACATAGCAGCGAACAGCAGATCGCTGCTATGTAGCAGAGGCGATCGCGCTGTGCCTGCTTCTAGCCTCCCATGGAGGCTATTGAAGCATGGCAAAAGTAAAAAAAAAAAAGTTAAAAAAATGTGAAAAAAATAAAAAAAAATAAAAAAGTTTAAATCACCCCCCTTTCGCCCCAATCAAAATAAATCAATAAAAAAAAAATCAAACCTACACATATTTGGTATCGCCACGTTCAGAATCGCCCGATCTATCAATAAAAAAAAAGCATTAACCTGATCGCTAAACGGCGTAACGAGAAAAAAAATCGAAACGCCAGAATTACTTTTTTTGGTCGCCGCGACATTGCATTAAAATGCAATAACGGGCGATCAAAAGATCGTATCTGCACTGAATTGGAATCATTAAAAACACAAGGTTGGCACACAAAAAATAAGCCCTCAACCGACCCCAGATCATGAAAAATGGAGACGCTACGAGTATCGGAAAATGGCGCAATTTTTTTTTTTTTTAGTAAAGTTTGGAATTTTTTTTCACCACTTAGGTAAAAAATAACCTAATTATGTTAGGTGTCTATGAACTCGTAGTGACCTGGAGAATCATAATGGCAGGTCAGTTTTAGCATTTAGTGAACCTAGCAAAAAAGCCAAGCAAAAAACAAGCGTGGGATTGCACTTTTTTTGCAATTTCACCGCACTTGGAATTTTTTTCCCGTTTTCTAGTACACGACATGGTAAAACCAATGATGTCGTTCAAAAGTACAACTCGTCCCACAAAAAATAAGCCCTCACATAGCCATGTGGACGGAGAAATAAAAAAGTTATGGCTCTGGGAAGGAGGGAAGTGAAAAACGAACACGGAAAAACGAAAAATCCCAAGGTCATGAAGGGGATAAGGGAGCTGCGGGCCCATCATACTGTGTATAAGGGAGCTGCGGGCCCATCATACTGTGTATAAGGGATCTGCGGGCCCATCATACTGTGTATAAGGGATCTGCGGGCCCATCATACTGTGTATAAGGGAGCTGCGGACCCATCATACTGTGTATAAGGAAGCTGTGGGCCCATCATACTGTGTACAGGGGAACTGTGAGGGACATCATACTATTAAACGGGAGCTGTCGGCCCATCATACTGTGTATAGGAAACTGTGAAGGCATATTGTGCATATGGGAGCTGTTGGCCCATTACACTGTATATACGGGAGCTCTGGGGGGCATTATACTTTCTATAGTGGAGTTCTGTCAGCATTATACTGTGTATAGGGGAGCATTGGGCTCATATTATCTATAGGAGAGCAGTGGGAACATCATTTTGTGTAAATAGGGGAGCAGTGGGAACATCATACGGTGTATAGGGGAGTTATAGAATCATCATACTGTGTATAGGGGAGCTGTGGGGGCCTTAGACTGTGTATAGGGAAGCTTTAAGCTCATTATACTGTGTATAATGGAGCAGTACATGGGGGAACTTAGGGGACATTATTAAATGTTAAGTGGGCACTTAAGCATTATTGTTATAGGGGCACTCAGAGTATTGTGACCATCAAAGTTGCATATGGTCACAATATGGCGGTAAAGTCAATGTTCGTTTATGTATATAGATTTATTTTCAATAACAGTAGGGTCATATTCTGAGGTTCCCCTATATTCACAACTAGAGTGCGCAACCGTAGCTGTAATCAGGGTTAGCTGGTTAGGGGCCCACTCAGATGTTTCGCCCCCCCTAAGTTGAAACCCTAGCTACGCCTCTGCTGATAGGGCATTTAGATTGTGAGCCCTAATAGGGACAATGATGATAATGTCTGTAGAGGGCTGTGGAATTAATGGCGCTATATAAGTGAGTAAAATAAACAAATAATCACGTTGATACAATGTAAACAAGTAGGTGTTATCAATGATAGTTCAATGCAATATTATTGTGACATAGATTTTATAATCTACAAAAACATCTTAATGTTTTGGGTCCTCGTATTGCAAACACAATGTATTATTTAAAGAACTGCACACGATTCGTCACTTATGATCCAACACACTGACAACATGGAGACTGCGCCGCCTCTGTTGTATTCACAGATTACTACCACCCTCTAGTGTTCAGTTGCGGCACTTCACCTCTTCTCCTACCAAGGCATACGGAAGCGCCTTCTTTATGTAGGTGTACTATACCATGGGCTGGTTGTCTTCAGGATTACTAGTTTTGTAATAAAATAAGAGTATGTCTTGGTAAAACATATTATCATCAGATTTCTCTATACCCAATGCCTAAAGGATTTATAAAAGTGACTGATTGGTCATGTATTACATACTGCTGTTTTTATTGTTTCATGCATTAAAAAATTAGTGTACATACCTTAGTTTTATGGCAAACTACGCTTAACGTGTTACACAATATCTAAAAAAAAAACAACTAGCCAACTGCAGGAATTCTTTAAATAAGGTGAGCCATAGATACTCACCCACTGTCACCCCCCCTGGATCCAGCGCAGGCTGCACATACCAGGTGTCTCACACTTTGCGTCCTGCCTGTACTGGTTACAAGAAGGCGATCGCAGTGGACTATGGCCCATCTATTATTTTGGATGCATCACTACAGTTGGTGAGATTTTTTGTTCGTTTTTTTAAAACATGTTTTATTAAAACTGCAGAAAGAACGTCAGTAAGTATCAGGGTTTCTGCCCCCTGCTTGGGGCTGCTCTCGGACAGGGCAGCAAGTTCCTGCTCACTGATCCTCTTTAAACAAACTATTATATAAATTGTTATGATATGGTCATTGTGTAGAAATTCCAGAGCTCACTTGCTCTTGGTTATTTTCATAGCATTCAATTCATAATAGGGATGTCACTAGCAGAGCCACTGAAAATATACGCCTGTGAAATCTGCATGCTGCTGTTGAAGTTTTAGATCAAGTTCACATAGTTCTTTTTTTATTAATCAGAGGTCAGCACAGGACATTTTAATGTTGTAGTGTCTGTAATAATGCAACTTTAAGGGCACAATCATTAGAAATTTGAGGAAACACCAGATGACTGTCAATCTTCCTCTGTCTGGGGCTTCATGCAATGATTTGCCTCATGTGGTAAGGATGATTCTGATAAAGGTCAGGAATCAGCCCAGAACTGCATGGGAGGACCTGGTCAATTACCTGAAGAGAGCTGGGATCACAGTCTCAAATATTACCATTAGTAACACACTACGCCGTCATGGATTAAAATCCTGCAGGGCATGGAAGGCCCCCTGCTCATGCCAGCACATGTCCAGGCCTGTCTGAAGTTCGTGTTTGGGAGGAAAAAGGATGAGTACAACCCCAAGAACACCGTAAACCGTGAATCATGGTGAGGGAAACATCATATGTTGGGGGTGCTTTTCTGCAAAGGGGACAGGACGACTGCACTGTATTGAAGGGAAGATGGATGAGGTCATGTATCACGAGATTTTGGCCAATAAATTCCTTCCCTCAGTAAGAGCATTAAGGTGGGTTGTGGCTGGGTCTTCCAGCATGACAATGACCTGAAACACACAGCCAGGGCAACTAAGGAGTGACTATGTAGGAAGCAATTCAAGGTCCTGGTGTGGCCTAGCCAGTCTCCAGACCTGCACCCAATAGAAAATCTTTGGAGGGATCTGAAACTCAGTGTTTCCCAGCGACAGCCCCAAAACCAGAAAGATCTGGAGAAGATCTGTATGGACGAGTGGGCCAAAATCCCTTCAGCAGTGTTTGCAAACTTGGTCAAGAACTACAGGAAACATCTGTCCTCTCTAATTGCAAAAATGGTTTCTGTAATTAATATTAAGTTCTGTTTTTCTATTGTATCAAATACTTACTTCATGCAATATCGCTAATGTCAGCGTCAACAACCGTTCCTACTCTGGAGCAACAAAACATTTTGTTTCTATCCATAAGGGTGACCTCACTAATTTTACATGTTTTGCCATAGAAAAAGTCAGTTGTCCAAGACGACGAGGGGACTGGCATAAACCTTTATTGATGAGGGAAGCTTATTGGATATTGGTCTAGACACGAAATTCTCCAAGGGAATGAATTATAAAAACTATTTGTTCTATATCTATAGATTCTATTAACCATTCAACGTCCAGCTGCTGCATTTACAGCTACAGTTGCATTACAGCTGCTGCATTTCATTAATCAATTATTTTTCTTTACTCTGATTGGTGCTTGTTCCTTATTTATATCTGTCTGTATGTTCTCACTATATCCTATGACTAAGGGAGCACAATTGCGCCAGAAACGCGTCAGGTTGTTTCTGATGTTTTACTTTTAATCATGTCCCAAAAAACTTTTTTTCATGTTAACGGTTCGGTGTTTCGGAAACATATCCTTTCATTTTCCAACTTACACTCCAATTCTTTGCTTTTGGTTTTGATTAAAGGGAACCTGTCAACCCCAAAATCGAAGGTGAGCTAAGCCCACCGTCATCAGGGGCTTATCTACAGCATTCTGTAATGCTGTAGATAAGCCCCCGGTGTATCCTGAAAGATGAGAAAAAGAGGTTAGATTATACTCACCCAGGGGCAGTCCTGCTCCGGTCCGGTCCGGAGCCTCCCATCTTCTTACGATGACATCCTCTTCTTGTCTTCACGCTGCGGCTCTGGCGCAGGCGTACTTTGTCTGCCCTGTTGAGGGCAGAGCAAAGTACTACAGTGAGCAGGTGTCGGGAAAGGTCAGAGAGGCCCGGCGCATGCGCACTGCAGTACTTTGCTCTGCCCTCAACAGGGCAGACAAAGTACGCCTGCGCCGGAGCAGCAGCGTGAAGACAAGAAGAGGATGTCATCGTAAGAAGATGGGAGGCTCCGGACCGGACTGTGACGCCCATCGGACCGGACTGCAGCGGGACTGTCCCTGGGTGAGTATAATCTAACCTCTTTTTCTCATTTTTCATAATACGTCGGGGGCTTATCTACAGCATTCCAGAATGCTGTAGATAAGCCCCTGATGCCGGTGGGCTTAGCTCACCTTCGATTTTGGGGGTGACAGGTTCCCTTTAAGTCTATGGGTATGCAAAATTGGAACAAATAAGGAACATCAGTATTGCATTTGATTTTTACCAGTACAGTGCCATTATAAACAGGAAACTGTATTTGATCATGCACAGTACATTTTAATATGTTGATGTACACAAATAGTCAAAATTGTTGGTACCCCTCGTTTAATAACAGAAAAACCCACAATGAATCTGACAAAAGTAATAATAAAAAATCTATGGCAATGGACAAATGAAAGACAGACATTGCTTTTCAACCATGCTTCCACAGAATTTAAAAAAAAATAAAACTCATGAAATAAGCCTGGACAGAAGTGATGGTAACCTTAACTTAATATTTTGTTGCACAACCTTTTAAGGCAATCACTGCAATCCAACAATTCCTGTAACTAAATGAGACTTTTGCACCTCTCGATAGGTATTTTGGCCCCCTCCTCAAGAGCAAACTGCTCCAGGTGTCTCGTGTTTGAAGGTTGCTATTTCCAAACGGCATGTTTCGGCTCTTTAAAAAAGATGCTCAGTAGGATTTAGGCCAGGACTCATAGAAGGCCTCTTCAGAATAGTCTTCTTTCTTCTTCTTTTTTTTTTTTATTTATATAGCGCCAGCATATTCTGCAGCGCTTTACAGTTTGCACACACATTAACATTGCTGTCCCCGATGGGGCTCACAATCTACACTCCCTATCAGTATGTCTTTGGAATGTGGGAGGAAACCAGAGAATCTGGAGGAAACCCACGCAAACACGGGGAGAACATACAAACTCCTTGCAGATGTTGTCCTTGATGGGATTAGAACCCAGGACCCCAGTGCTACAAGGCTGCAGTGCTAACCGCTGAGCCACCGTGCTGCCCTGAATTGATCCAAGATTGTCGACACCCGTGATGCTAGTTAGTGGACACACCTTGATTTAACATGTCCCTTTTGTCACATTATTTTGAGGGGTAACCATCATTTCTGTCCAGGCCTGTTTCATGAGTTTTATTTTTTTAAAATTCTGTGGAAGCATGGTTCCAAAGCATTGTCTGACTTTCATTTGTTCATTGTCATAGATTTTTAATTTATTATTACTTTTGTCAGATTCAAGTTATTTCTGTGACCATTGTGTTTTTCTGTCATTAAACAAGGGGTACCAACAATTTTGACCACGTGTGTATCAATAATGGATGTCACATGGATGTAAAATATGAACACACAGATGTTGCAAGGTTGAATAACATGGACTTCCATGACAATATGGATGAAAACCTTTCTAGCTAGGATGAGTTTTCAAACTTTAGTCTGAACTCAGCTTAAAGTCAGATGGCTCAGACACACAGGTAATCTGAGCAATCTAGCTGCAGAAAATCCAGTCCTTAAAAACATTGTCTAAGAGCAATGCATCTGTGAGAGAATAACTCCACATACAGAGTCCAATAGAGAACATATGCTATACATCATCACATCTCACCATACAGGCTCAGTGCAATGGAAGCTTTTTAACCCCTATAATTGCATGTCAGTTTTTGTTACAGCTGCAATTAAAATAAAACTAGTTAAAGACCCAATTCAGTCTCCTGTGTTATAGTAAATGCATCTATTTTCACAATAAGATTGTGTAAACATTTGTGCTGTTTGGCTTCTACAGCATCTTTGTATCACTGTACAATTGCTGGCAGCAGAATTCGTCAGTAAGTTTCCTTTGACAGCAGGGTCTGTACCCCTTAGGCTATGTGCACACTTTGCGGTGTGCTCTGCGGGTTCTCCCGCAGCGGATTTGATAAATCTGCAGGGCAAAACCGCTGCGGTTATCCCTGCAGATTTATCGCGGTTTGTCTTCCAGTTTCCGCTGCGTGTTTTACTCCTATACTATTGATGCTGCATATGCAGCAATATGCAGCATCAATAGTAATGTTAAAAATAATAAAAAATGGTTTATACTCACCCTCTGACGTCCGATCTCCTCGGCGCTGCACGCGGCGATCCGGTTCCAAAGATGCTGTGCGAGAAGGACCTTCGTGACGTCACGGTCATATGACCGCGGCGTCATCACGGTCATGTGACCGTGACGTCACCGCAGGTCCTGCTCGCACAGCAACCCTGAGACCGGACAGCCGCGTGCAGCGCTGAGAGGTGAGTATATCATTATTTTTTATTTTAATTCTTTTTTTTTTTTACACTAATATGGTTCCCAGGGCCTGGAGGAGAGTCTCCTCTCCTCCACCCCGGGTACCATCTGCACATTATCCGCTTACTTCCCGCATCGTGGGCACAGCCCCATGCGGGAAGTTAGCGGATCAATGCATTCCTATGGGTGCAGAATCGCAGCGATTCTGCACAAAGAAGTGACATGCTGCGGGTTGTAAACCGCTGCGTTTCTGCGCGTTTTTTCCCGCAGCATGTGCACAGCGCATTGCTGTTTCCATAGGGTTTACATGTAAATGTAAATGCAATGGAAACTGCTGCGGACCCGCAGCTGCAAAAAAGCTGCGGATCCGCGGTAAAACTTGCAAAGTGTGAACATGGCCTTATCGTTCTTCTTCTGACAGCAGATTTATGGCCAAATCACAGTTCATTTTTCAGCTGGTAATAAATCAGTTTAGAAAATCATTCAGAAACAAATTGCTAAGTGTTACAGACACTCTCGGATTTAGATCACTGACTGATTTACTGTTAATTCATTCTGCAACCAGATATGTACAGTGATACCCAGAGTCTGTAGAAGCAAATGGTTTAATCAAACCCTATTACAAGGATGCTTTGTAGCCCCAATAAATGCATTTTAAGAAAACAAAAGTCCATATCCTTTAATTAAAATTACATTATATTTCTTCCGAGGTGTGAAGTTTTTCATCAATGGCCAAACGTGAGCAGAAATATTATGTGCTGAGAACTGGGAATTCTAAAATTAGCAAAGTACAGCACATTCTCAAAGAAGCGCTTACCTTTTTATTATATGATTGTTCTCTAGCAAACTTTTTTGCCTTTGTGTCTGAAATCGAGATGATTGTGTAGTATTTATTGTGTCTGTCAGCATAAAAAGGTCCCACAATGCTAAATTCTAAGTATCTGTAGAGTGAGCAATTCACCAAACATAAATCACTGCTTCCGACTGCATAGTTTGTAACAATTTATTTGGAACTAATGCAGAACTTGATCACAGTACAAAGGGAAGTAGGTGGCAGCAGACTTTCCATTGTGTCTTTATTCAGTTCTTTGTGTCTGACATTCAACCCCTAGGGGGCAGCACTGGTACCCGGCATGAAATTGGCTGTAAAATCTATGAATATGTTTTTATTGCAGAAATAAACAATAGTGTTAGAGCACAGGCATTATTCAGTATCACATCTCTTAAGCTAAGCAAAGACCTGGCTAATGTTGGTAGATAATATGTGATTATCTGGATTTTATATTTGATATTCTATCTCTCAATGTTGAAATTAACTTACCCTTAAAATTATAGGCTGTCCATGTCTTTGTCAGTTGGCAAACTTATAAAATCAACAAGGGATCAAATACTTGAAAAGGCTTGAAAAAGACTCCGTGTGAGACGAAACGCTGCCATGCTATGTGGGTCTGAATAAAATCAAATTTTTTTCATCTAAAAAACCTTTGGAGTGTTGCCTTCCTTTTTTCTTATCTGGATTTGGGCATGTGCTGGATGCTGTGCTGAGGAGACTTGTGCACCTACTTATTGGTATTGTGCTGTTCCCGTTTTTTCTTGATATATATTATATATATATACTTTTTTTTTTCACCCCCACTAGCACTAATTGGTGTCCTTGATTCTTATTTTAGAATATACAGCATTTGTTCACTTTATTGCGCTCTTGCACTTTCCTATACTTGATGTCATGAACTAGGGGTGTTTGGTTGCCCCCAGTTCTTTGTCAGGACACTGCACCTAGGATAAATAGTCGCCAGAAGGACCGCCTTGCTGTGTACTGGCTATTGGACACGCTTCAGTGAGGGCTATATAACTTTAACCAGATTATAAATCTCTGTCCTTCACTGCTAGTCTCCCAAATACCCCAGAACACTTTGCTGCCACCAGCTCCTGATTTTAATTAATATCAGGTCAGGAGCCAACACAGTCAGTAGCGTTAAATTAGTTCGGAGGACTTAGGGGTACGGTTTAGAGCAAGGAAAACAAAACTAATAAATATTATAGCTATTAGAATCTGTTTAGTTTGTGACTATCCGCCGTTTTCTTGTGGAGTTCTGGCTGCTGGTCTTTTTCCTCTGGTGCTGGGTTTGTCTTGGGTCAGGTGTTTGTATCACTCTTTATTAACCAGCACCTTCTGCCTAGTCCTTGCTGGACAACAGTGTTTATCTGCTTGAACTCTAGCTTGGTGCTTTGCTTTGTCTACTGTGTGCGTTATTTGTGCAGTGCTGGTACCTCTGGCTCTGCTAGCCTTAGTTTCTGTTTTCTATTGGTTTCTGCAGCCTTCTCTTTGTTTTCTATTAGAAGGTGACCCGTTTTTGTACCCAGTCCTTAGTTCTTTTAGGGAACCCCTTTCCCTTATCTATAGGTCTTCGCTTGAGATTAACCTAGGATCGTCGGTGGGTCTATTCACAAGGAATGGGTCGCCCACTCCATCGTAGGGTTTCAGCCTAGTCATAGTGCAGGGTCAGTTTTCCCCCTTCTACCTTAGTCCTGTGTTGCAGATCCGTAACAATAGCTTTTGCTCTAAAAAAGAATAGGCAGTGTTTACAAAAGTATAAAAATGTTACAAAATTAGACAATTATAGTATGTGCAAACCATTACAAATTAAAAAGGGATTAAAGATGAAAAACACAGTTATCTCATGGTAAACCATGTGGTGGGGAGGAGGAGTTCCCAAAGGCAGAGGTTCAGCCTCCAGCATGGATGGTAAAATGCTGTCCTCCCCTGGTCTAACAGTGCAAAATGAGCCTGCTACTCTTATAGCTTCTTTTGGGTGACCTCACTGGGTGGCTGGGTTGCCCCCCTTGTAAAGTTTGAAACCTATTAGTTATAACTCTTGGGGGGGAAGCTTGCATAGGGACGATGAAAGTATTATATGTCTTCTCACGAAATTAGTTTCCATTTAAGTCTAAACATGGGGTGGCTGTGTGACCCGATTAAGTAGAAATCCATTTCTCAGATTCTGCTGGTTCTGGAACCTAGAAAACTCACCGGTGTGTGGTTCTGCTGGGGCACATATCAAAGTGTAAGTTTTGCCCCTATATCACTACTTGGGGTCAAGTTATTTAATCTGGATTAACCCCTTCATAAAGAAAGCACATGGTTCAGACAAAGGGCTGGTTTCTGATAACTCACATTCCTGAGGGAGGGGTGAGAAGAAAAGCCGTGTGCAACCAAACCAGGCACTCCTCGATGGTGGAATAGGCCACTTCCCTCAGCAGAAGCTTCCAGCTCAGGTACAACACAGGGTGCTCTTGGTTCCCAGAGTTGACCTGGCTAAGTACAGCACCGAGGCCAAACTCGCTGGCCTCAGTCTGTACTAGGAAAGGTCAAGTGCTGTTGACAGCCTTTAGCACAGGAGAACTGCTCAGGGCTGTTTTCAAAGCCCCGAAGGCCACCTCGCAGCTGTCTGTCCAGTTGACTGGGGAAGCTTTTTCCTGGTGAGGACCATCAAGGGTTTTGCCAGGCTACTATAATTCTGTACAAAGCACCTATAGTACCCTGCAGTGCCCAGGAAGGACATCACCTGCTTCTTGATCCTGGGAGTGGGCCAGGACGCGATTGCGTTCACTTTCCCAGGCCTCATAGAACCTCTGCCTACCTGGTGCCTCATGCCCATCTGGCACTTTCCCGGCTTGATGGTCATGGCTGCTTGGTGGATGCACCTCCTGGAGATGCTGCAGGTGTTCCCCCAGGAGAGACTGAAGACAGCAATGTCATTCAGGTATGCCACCGTGTACTCCAGTCCCTGAAGCAGGTGGCTGACCATCCACTGGAAAGTGGCAGAGGAATTCTTCATGCCAAACGGCATGGCCGTAGACTCGTACAGTCCGAAGGGGGTGATAAAGGTGGACTTCTGCGCCTCGGGGCTCAGGGGAATCTGCCAATATTCCCGACTCAAATCCATAATGGATAGGAAGTGCGCACCAGCTAACCGCTAAAGCAGTTCCTCGATGCATGGCATTGGGTGCGCATCCGAGGCTGTGATGGCGTTGAGCCCCCTGTAGTCCACGCTCTCTTGGACCGTTGAATCACCCCCAGCTGTAACATCTCATCGATCTCCTGGTGCATAACATGCACCTCGTCAGAGATCCGATAGGGTGTCTTCCATAGTGGGGCATGATTCCCGGTGTCCACCTCATGGACCGCTAACTCGGTCCTGCCGGGTCTGTTGGTAAAACGGCCCAGAAGTGTTCCAGCATGGCTCACAGCTGCAACCGCTGGGGTTCGATTAGCAAGGCGCTTACCTCCACGTCCTCGATGGACCCACCGGCCTTGGCTTGGGCCAGCATGTCCAGGAGGGGGTCTTCCTCCCTATCCTTGGGCAGGTTGCAGACCGGTATGACTCATGCTTCCCGTTCTTGATGAGCCTTCATCATATTGACGTGGAAAGTTTTGCGCCTACCCCGGACATGGTCAAGAGTGACCACATAGGTGACTGGGTTGAGCTGTTGGTGTACGACGTACGGGCCTTCCCAGGCTGCCTGAAGCTTATCCTTTGGTATGGGGACCAGCACCCACACCTTCTGACCCACCTGGTAGGTCCGCTCCCGGGCGTTCTGGTCGTACCAGTGCGTCTGGTCAGCCTGAGCCATGTTGTCGTACACCAACTGCGTCAGGGTTTGCATCTTGTCACAGAAGCGCATGACATACACTAAAGGGTTCGGCTCTTACCAACTCAAGGGGTCCTCGGATTCGCCTGCCATACAGGAGCTCGAAGGGAGAGAACCCCGTTGAGGCCTGCAGAACCTCTTGGTAAGCAAATAGCAGGTGTGGGAGGTACCTCTCCCAGTCCCACTCTTGGGTCTCAACCAGCATTCTTAGCATCTGTTTGAGGGTACCATTGAAGCTTTCACCCAAGCCATTGGTTTGGGGATGATACACACTCGATACCAGACGCTTCACCTGCATTTTCTTAACCCCTTTCTGCCATTGGACGTACTATTCCGTCCATGTGGGGTGGGCCCTAATTCCCAAGGACGGAATAGTACGTCCAGCACGATCGGCCGCGCTCACGGGGGGAGCGCGACCGATCGCGGCCGGGTGTCAGCTGCCTATCGCAGCTGACATCCGGCACTATGTGCCAGGAGCGGTCACTCACGGACCGCCCCCGGCACATTAACCCCCGGCACACCGCGATCAAACATGATCGCGGTGTGCCGGCGGTACAGGGAAGCATCGCGCAGGGAGGGGGCTCCCTGCGGGCTTCCCTGAGACCCCCGGAGCAACGCGATGTGATCGTGTTGCTGTGAGGGTCTCCTACCTCCTATCCCTGCAGCCCCCGGATCCAAAATGGCCGCGGGGCTGCATCCGGGTCCTGCAGGGATTACTTCCGGGTGCCTTGCAGGTGCTTGTAAGCCTGCACGGATGTAAGTGAGATCGGTGATCTGACAGAGTGCTGTGCACACTGTCAGATCACCGATCTGTAATGTCCCCCCCTGGGACAAAGTAAAAAAGTGAAGAAAAAAAATTCCCACATGTGTAAAAAAAAAAAAAAAGGATGTTGAGAAGGTCGAACTTTTAAATTCCTATTTTGCATCTATTTTCACTCAGAAAGGAAATGTAACATCAACTGATCTTCACTGTCCTTGAAGTATCCAGGATATCTATAAACAGAAAGATAGGAAACTCTTAGCTAACATACATGAATTCAAGTCTACAGGTCCAGATGAATTACACCCCAGAGTACTGAAGGAAATAGCAGAATAATTTTTTGAACCACTCTCCATAATCTATTCAAGCTAGACACATCGCATGAACTGTCTTTCTATGCCTTGGAGGTCCTGGCTTGACTTGCTGCTAGCATTTTGTCAGAGTGAGTTTTTAGTGCCGCCGGGGGTATTATAACCGATAAGCGCATCCACCTGTAAACTAAAAATGCTGACAGGCTGACTTATCAAAATGAACAAGGGCTCAATTGGGCCAGACTTACACCCTGGATGAAAGCAGTTGAGCAAACTCAAATCCAATGCTTTTTTTTTTTTTCTGGTTCATTCATATGCACCCCTCCCCACCCAAATATGGGTATACGCTTCAGGATCTCATCGTTTTTGTGTCGTCCTCCTCTTCCACCATACCAGGGTGATCACGCTACCCTTACTCTACATTATTTAAGCGTGTTTATGATGCCCTCATTATCAATTTTTAGAGACCTACCTCGTACATTCTAATACTATACTAATAATTTGCTGATAGAAGAGATCCAGAGTTAAAAAATTGAATTTTATTAAAGAATAGCTAAAAAATACATATAAAACAAAACAACAGTTAAATAGGTATATGGTGCCCAGTAGGGGGAACCCCAATCCAATCCAAGACAATTGAGTTTTACAACAATGTGCCACTAAAAAAGTAGCTGTAGATATGGAATCAGTTCATTAAAAGTAATATGGTAACATGACCTAAAAAATATATAAGTGGAATAATTCCAATGCATAGAATCCTATAGCCCACTAAACAAGAGAGGCATAAGGAAAACTGTAGATTTACTAATATAGCCTATGTATAAGATAAATAAACAAGACCCCTCATTGTTATAGGTGATGCCCAGTCATTGGATGTAAGGCAAGTCTAATACTACCATGATAGATGCAATAATAGAAGTAAATCCAAGGTCATCATACCTGGGTTGACACCTGGTGCCACTGGACTGAGTGTGTGGATGGATTAGGCGTAACCCCCTTCACCCCGACTTACGTTTTGCCCTTAGCTTCTTCCGGGGGCATGTCTGGGTGATGGGAGTCTGCCCTTAAATATAAGCGCTAGCCAGTTGGAGTGAAGGTAGTTAGTGACTTACTGTATTTTTTGGACTATAAGAAGCACTTTTTTCCTCCACAAATGTGGAGGAAAATGGGGGTGCATCTTATAGTCCTGATGTCCCTAATCTGGCTGTGGTGGGGAACGTCAGCGGCGGATGCAGCGGGTCACAGGAGGCAGGAGCTGGCTGCTGCAGCTAACTCCTTTGCCCACTGTTAAAGAGTATAGTTTTTCCTTGCGGAGATCGACATGCTAAGCATGCCGAGATGAGGAGACTTAAAGCCGCAATGCTCCTCTGGGTAATATGCTAATTATGCAAATTGTCTCTTCAGAGAGGAAGAGAGCTAGAACTTTAGTGCCACCTATTGTAAGGTAGCAATCCTACAAGTCAATGTTGACCCTTTAACGAGCCTTGTCACATGACTTAGGATAATAGCTAAACGAGAATCTCAATTTGCAGACAAATCCCTCGTCAGTGCAAAGCAGAGATCTGGTTTGGCTGTGTGAGAGGCGTCAGACTGTTATCCAAGAAGTATCGTTTCTCCTTGTGGCAGTAACCCCAGGATGACCACTTAAAAAGGAATCATGACATTCCTGTAACACCCGTAACCTTAGTTACACAGGCACAAATAATTTGGACCCTGGGGAAGTAGAAGTAGCCAATGCCTGGGCTTTACGAATCTCCTCTTCTAGCTCCAAGGTTACCCTAGACACCACAATACCCTGAGGAATAATGAAGGATGCAGGTTCTGGAGGAGAAATGGAACCTAGACTACGAGATGAAGCATCAGCTTTCACATTCTTAGACCCTGCACTGAATGTAATCGAAAAATTAAATTGAGAGAAAAACAAGGACTATCTGGCCTGTCTGGGAGTTAACCTTTTTGCTGATTCAATGTAAGCTAAATTCTTGTGATCCGTGATCACCGTAACTGGATAAACCGCCTCCTCCAAAAAATGGCTCCATTCCTCAAAGGCCAATTTGATAGCAAGTAACTCCTGATTCCCAATATCCTAATTTCTCTCTGCCGGTGAAAATTTTTTAGAATGAAAAGCACATGGACGCAGGTTAGTCAGAGTTTTTGGCCCCTGCGATAAGATTTCCCCCACTCCGATCTCCGAAGCATCCACCTCCACAATGAACGGTTCTTGGAGTTCAGGTTGGATCAGAATGGGTGTGGATATAAAACACTCTTTAGTCTTTCAAAAGCCCTGATAGCACCTGGCGACCAAACCTTGAGATTTGCCCCCTTATGTGTAAGGTCAGTAAGTGGCTTAGCAATTTGTGAAAACCCCTTGATACATTTTCTATAATAGTTGGAGAATCCCAGAAAACACTGAAAAGCCTTAAGATCACGAGAACCCAATCAATTTTTTCCTGCACTTTTCCAGGGTCCGTCTTAAACCCTTCTGCTGACAAGATAAACCCCAAGAAAGAGATTTCCTGAACCGAAAAAACACATTTTTCCAATTTATCAGAGTTCTCCCTCAGTCTCTGTAACACCACACAGACATATTCCTGGTGAGTGTCCAAGTCTGGCAAGAAAATTAGAATGTCAAAGTCTATAAAAGGTTGCCGCGCTGAAAGGCACTTACAGATCGATGTATAGTCCTGTACAAGGAATGTCCACTTGCGTAGCGGTTTCTTCCCCCACTGTCCAGTAGTGCTTGGCAATGGGAGCGTCCTCCCTAAGGTAGCAATCCCCCGTGGAGACCCGTTGCCGTGACTCAGCGGGAGCCTCAGCCGATGGCGCCGCTGTCGGAAGGACCTTGAGGAAGAGGGACGTTTCCCTCGAAACGCATCGGGATTGGCCCCTACACACGTCCGTCACACACGGACAGGTGATGTCAGCATCTAACCACGCCCCCCGCTCACCTCGCTACGCCGACAGCGGCGCCATCGGCCGAGGCTCCCGCTGAGTCACGGCGACGGGTCTCCACGGGGGATTGCTACCTTAGGTGCATTAGATAATCCGAAAGTCATGACAAGGTTTTCAAACAGACCCTCAGATGTTAAAAATGCCGTTTTCCACTCATCACCCTTCCGGATGCGTATCAAGTTGTAAGACTCTCTAAGATCAGGTTTAGAAAACAAACACCCTGGCCGCCAGAAGCTGATTATATAGCTCGTGGATGAGTGGAAGAGGGTAGGTATTTTTAACCGTGATCTCGTTTAGTTCTCAGAAATCAAGGCAAGGACGGAGCCCCATCTTTCTTTTCAACAAAAAAAAATCCAGCAGCTACAGGTAAGGATGGATACGACCCTTCCCTAAACTTTCTTTCATGGCGGTTCGTTCAGGCCCGACAAATTGTAAAGGTGAGCTTTTGGCAATTTGATGCTAGGAATAAGGTCAATAGCACAATCATAGGGATGATGGGGAGATAGTATCTCTGCCTCTTTTTCTGAGTACACATCTCCAAAGTCCTTCAGGTACTCCGGAAGACCCTCCAGACTGGTGGAGCATATTTGTACCTTTTGTAAATATTTCTTGGATCAGTTGGAGCTCCATTTCACAATCTCCTTCAGATATCAATCAAAACTGGATTGCGAGTTGTTCAACCATGGAAACCCCAGTACCAAACCAGCAGGTAAATTATCCAACACAAAACAGAAGATGGATTGAGTGGAGTGCCCCCACATGGAGAGTGAAATCCACCGTTGCTCTATTGACCAAATTGTGAGCTAACGGTGTCTTGTCAAGGGCGATGATTTGAATGGGTCTTTCTAAACTAACTGTCCCTAACCCTAACTTCAGAACCAGTCCCGAATCAATAAAGTTAGTGTTAGGGGTCGAGTTCCCGCCTCTACACAGGGGGAATCTCGGGCCGTCTCCGCTGCGGTCTCCCATTCTTCTCCTGCCACAGTGGAGCCTGCTCAGCGTCTCGCTCAGTCTGACTGTACAGAGAGTTACTGCTGCTTTTCCTGCTTCTGCCATTGGAGTCAGTGCTGGGCAGCGACGAGCAGACGCTTCTGGGACTAAGTCCTGCTTTTCTCGTTCTGAGCATGCCCAGAGTAAGATCTCTCAGTGGAGATCGAGGGTCACATGATCAGACACTGCAGCTAAGGCTATTGGTCCTTCAGGAAGGTCCTGTAGGTGCTCACACTCTGTGGCAGCCTCTCATTGGTCCTTCTAACTTAAGGTCCTGTACGTGCTGCAACTATTTAAGGCTCGCATGGCCGCACGGCCATGCGCTAGTATTGTTCTAAGTTATGTACTTTGCGCCAGTGTGGTCATGTATGATTGTGTTCAGGGACCCGGCTGAAATAAGCCCCTAGAATGCTGGCACCTCCGGCTAGGAGTTTTGTGTGCGTGCATGACCACTGACTGCTCTCGTTTGGGTAGTTAGCCTGTGCCACTGTGAAGTCTAACAGGGGGCAGTGCTTTGAGTTCACGGCTACTCTGTGAAGTAACAGAGTTAGCTCATACCGCCATATTGTTCCGCCGTTTGCTAGCAGCAGGTTCGCCTGCACGGTGGACCCCGGGCTGCGAACGCATCTATTATAATAAAATCTCTATATTCATTTGGTGTGTTCCGCTAGCCCTAACATAATACTAGTGCCAGGGTCTGGCTAGTAAATGGCGGACATTCAGGAATCTTTGCGGTATTTCCAGCAGCTGGAGGGTAGGTTGGCGGCTCTCGAGAGCTCAACCTCAGCTGTGGATGTTACCGCAGTTGCTGTACAGGCTGCTAGCGTGGCTGCAGCAACCCTGTCCACTGCCACCCCTGTTCCGACATTATCTCGCCTTCCGCTGCCAGAGAAATTTTCTGGAGACAGCAAGTCTTGTAGGGGATTCGTGAGTCAGTGCTCTATTCACCTCGAGCTCCGGGCTGCACGTTTTCCCACAGAGCAAGCAAAGGTGGGATTTATTGTTTCCCTCTTGTCGGATAGGGCGTTTGAGTGGGCTACACCGCAGTGGGAGCGTGGTGATCATGTGGTGCAGAGTGCTCCGCTGTTCCTGAGCACTTTGAAACAGGTCTTTTTAGGACCTCGAGTCACCCATGACACGGCGCTCCAACTGCTGGCATTAACTCAGGGTGAGTCCTTGGTCAGCCAATTTGCCGTCTACTTCCGTTCTTTAGCTTCTGAGCTGGAGTGGTCGGATAAAGCTCTTATCCCCATATTTTGGAGGGGGCTGGCTGGTCATGTTAAGGATGCTCTGGCCACTAGGGAGATTCCTGCCACACTGGAGGAGCTAATATCTGTCTCCACTTGTATTGACCTCCGTTTTAACGAGCGGAGGTTAGAGCGAGCTCAGTGTAGGCAGAGGTTTCGGCTGGCTCCCACCTTTGCCAAACCTCTGGAATCTCCGGTCCTGGTTCCTGAAAATTTTGGAGAGCTTTTTGCAAGAAACTAGGGATTGACTTGTCATTTTCATCTGCTTATCACCCTGAAACCAATGATCAGACTGAGAGGACAAATCAGTCTTTGGAACAAATTTTAAGGTGCTTTGTGGCAGCGCAAAAAGAGGACTGGTCTTCGTTTTTAACTCTCACTGAGTTTGCTTTCAACAGTCGAGTAAATCAATCTACCGGAACCTCTCTATTCTTCTGTAATTATGGTTTTCATCCCCATTTTGGTGAATTGTCTAGGATTAGTTTTGGATGCCCTGGGGTGGAGGTCGCCGTGCAGAGACTTGGGAATGTCTGGAGGGAGGTTCAAAAGAATATTGGGACTGCCCAGATTTGCCAAAAACGTAAGTCTGATAGAACACGATTGGTGGGTCCTGCTCTTAATATTGGGGATAAGGTATATTTGTTTTCTAGGAACATCAAATGTAAAGTGCCATCGGCGAAGTCGGGTCAAATGTTTATTGGTCCGTATGAGATCCTAGAGGTGGTCAATCCTGTGGCATTTAGGTTAAAACTTCCTCCATCCCTTTGCATCCCTAACTTATTTCATAAATCCCTATTAAAGGAGTATATCCCTTCTGCATTGTCTCCCTCATCCTCGCCTCCTCCAATTTCAGTAGACAGTGGCCTGAAGTATGAGGTTCAGAGGGCTGTGGATTCTCAGAGGGTCCGTAATTCCCTCCAGTATCTCATCCGCTGGAGGGGATACGGACCAGAAGAGAGAGCCTGGGTCCCTGCTCGAGATGTGAAGGCCAATCAGTCAGGGCCTTTCATCTAAAATTTCCTGGGAAACCTGGTGGTCCTATGGCCCCCCTAGAAGAGGGGGTACTGTCAAGGTTCCACCCCTCAGTGTATCTGGGATGCAGTTACTGACAGCTCGGCCATCCAATCTGGTACAGGGGTGTGCTGAGCTGTCGGTGTGTTTATTGACAGCTCAACTAGCCAATCTGTGACTGGGATGCGTCGGCTGTCTCAGGTGTTCACTATCTCGGGTAATTGTCATGCCTACTTAACTGAGCAGCTTCTGTTTGAGGTACGCTTAGTCACGCCCCCTTTGGAGCCCTCTGGGTAGTGGTCCAGTGGTTTCATAAAAATTTCAATAAACGAATGTACACGTTGCCATCTGCCTCCCTTTCCATTTGTTACAATAGGAAAGTAAAAGAATGGAAATATGGCATGTATGGCACTAACGATATCTGATATGGCACATAATGAAAATCATGATGCACTACTAATTAAGTCATAAAGTCCCTGCAATGGTGTCAGGCCCAATGTGCGTGCTTTTTTAATGACTTTGCTTTATATTTGGTGCATGAGAACTTTATAGGTATACCTTTTCCTTAATAAGTAAATGAGTTAAGATCTATTGGCCAGACACAGAACTGTAACCTCAAGAGCTTATTTTAAATGAAAGGGTGTGTTATCAGTGCCAGACATGTAATGATTGACACGTGTAGATTAGGAGTTTGGACTGTCACTCTGGTAATCTTTCATTTAACCCCTTTACCCCCAAGGGTGGTTTGCACGTTAATGATTGGGCTAATTTGTACATTTCTGACCACTGTCTCTTTATGAGGTTATAACTCCGAAACGCTTCAACGGATCTTCACAATTCTGAGATTGCTTTCTTGTGACATATTGTACTTCATGATAGTGGTAAAATTTCTTCGATATAACTTGCATTTATTTGTGAAAAAAGCGGAAATTTGGCAAAACTTTTGAAAATGTCACAATTTTCAAATTTTGAATTTTTATTCTGTTAAACCAGAGAGTTTTGTGACACAAAATAGTTAATAAATAACATTTCCCACATGTCTACTTTACATCAGCACAATTTTGGAAACAACATTTTTTTTTTCTAAGCAGTTATAAGGGTTAAAATTTGACCAGCAATTCTTACAACAAAATTTACAAAACCATTTTTTTTTAGGGATCACCTCACATTTTAAGTCACTTTGAGGGGTCTATATGGCAGAAAATACCCAAAATGACACCATTCTGAAAACTGCACCCCTCAAGGTGCTCAAAACCACATTCAAAAAGTTTATTAACCCTTCAGATGTTTCACAGCAGCAGAAGCAACATGGAAGGAAAAAATTAACATTTTACTTTTTAGCCACAAAAATTATCTTTCAGCAATAATTTCTTTATTTTCCCAAGGGTAAAAAGAGAAGATGGACCTTAAAAGTTGTTGTCCAATTTGTCCTGAGTACGCTGATACCCCACATGTGAGGGAGAACCACTTTTTGGGCGCACGGCAGGGCTCAGAAGGAAAGGAGCGCCGTTTGACATTTTCAAGCTAAAATTGGCTGGATGTGCCTAAACAGTGGAAACTCCCCACAAGTGACCCCATTTTGTAAACTTGACCCCCTAAGGAACTTATCTAGGTGTGTGATGAGCACTTTGAACCCCCAAGTGCTTCACAGAAATTTATAACGCCCGGGCGTGAAAATAAAAATTCCTATTTTTTCCACAAAGATGATCGCTTAGTCCCCAATTTTTTATTTTCTCAAAGGGTAACAGGAGAAATTGGACCCCAAAAGTTGTTGTCCAATTTGTCCTGAGTACTCTGATACCCCATATGTGGGGAGGAACCACTGTTTGGGCGCATGGCAGGGCTCAGAAGGAAAGGAGCGCCGTTTGACATTTTCAAGCTAAAATTGGCTGGAATTAAGATCGGACGCCATGTCGCGTTTGGCGAGCCCCTGATGTGCCTAAACAGTGGAAACCCCCCACAAGTGACCCCAATTTGGAAACTAGACCCCCTAAGGAACTTATCTAGGTGTGTGTTGAGCACTTTGAACCCCGATGTGCTTCACAGAAGTTTATAACGCCCGGGCATGAAAATAAAAAATTCTATTTTTTTTCCCACAAAAAATGATTTTCAGTCCCCAATTTTTTATTTTCCCAAGGGTAACAGGAGAAATTGGACCCCAAAAGTTGTTGTCCAATTTGTCCTGAATGCACTGGTACCCCATATGTGGAAGAAAACTACTGTTTGGGCACACTTCGGGGCTCGGAAGGGAAGTAGTGACGTTTTGGAATGCAGACTTTGATGGAATGGTCTGCGGGCATCGTGTTCCATTTGGTGAGCCCCTGATGTGCCTAAACAGTATAAACTCCACACAAGTGACCCCGTTTTGTAAACTTGACCCCCTAAGGAACTTATCTAGGTGTGTGGTGAGAATTTTGAACCCCCAAGTGCTTCACTAAAGTTTATGATGCCTGGCATGAAAATAAAAAATTCTATTTTTTTCCCACAAAAATGATCTTTCAGTCCCCAATTTTTTATTTTCCCAAGGGTAACAAGAGAAATTTGACCCCAAAAGTTGTTGTCAAATTTGTCCTGAGTACGCTGGTACGCCATATGTGGGGAAAAACTGTTTGGGCACGTCGGGACTCAGAAGGGAAGCAGTGACGATTTGGAATGCAGACTTTGATGGACTGGTCTGAGAGATCAACGCCCCCCTTGTTTTTGTTGTACCCCAGTACACAGTCCGGTTTGCAGACCTGTGTAGAGGTACCTCGTACAGTGCTGAGAAAGCTGCCATCAAGGTGTATGGTGGTTAAGAGAAGGACAACCCTCTTGTCCTTGTACTTGACCACCAGCAGGTGGTCGCTACATTGGGCTTTGCTCTCACCTTTTCTGAGCATCTGCCCAAGTAGCGTCTTCGGGAGGCCTCTCTGATTTTTGCAGACAGTACCGCAGGCAGCGGTACCTCACGCAGAGAGGGATTTGTAGAGTGAGATGCTGGAATAAAAGTTATCGGTGTAGAGGTGATAACCTTTATCCAGCAGTGGGTGCACCAAATCCCACACAATTTTCCCAATCTCTCCCAGGATAGAAGGACACTCAGGCGGTTCAATCCTGCTGTCCTTCCCTTCGTACACTCTAAAGCTGTAGGTGTACCCTGAGGTACTCTCACACAGCTTGTAGAGTTTGATTCCGTACCTGGCCCTCTTGTTGGGCAGGTATTGACGGAATCTGAGCCGCCCCTTAAAATGAACCAAGGACTCATCCACGCTTTGGGGCATGTACACTTCAGCAAACGTTTTGCTGAAGTGTTCGATGACCGGCCGAACTTTGAACAGACGGTCAAAACTTGGGTCATCTCGTGCGGGACACCGTGCATTATCGTTGTAATGCAGGAACTTATGGATGGCCTCAAAACGCGTCCGAACCATGACCATTCGGAACACTGGAGTGTTGTATAAAATATCAACACTCCAATATTGCCGAAATTCTGGCTTCTTCAGGATCCCCATATGAAGGACCAGGCCCCAAAACTGCATCATTTCAACTGCGTCTACAGGAGACCAGTTAGAAAATGATGAACCGGGGTTTTGCTCCAACAATTGCCAAGCATACAAATTAGTTTGCTCCACCATGAGGTTAACGAAAAGCCTCAGAGAAAAAGACTTTGAAAAAGTCTATTTCTGTGAGGCTGGTGGTGTCAAACTTGATTCCTGATTCTGCCACAAAATCAGAAATCAGTGGCTCGTAATTTTCGGGGAGTGATGTCCATATGGGGTCTGAAGAGGGGCGCGCTGGATCATCTTCTGGAGTGGGAGCGGCTTCATCTTCTGTCCTGGGGTGTCTGCGTGGTGGTTCCGCAGGACCCAAGGAGGAAGATGAGGAGGAGGAAGCGGATGAAGAATCTGAAGAGTAAAGGAATGTGGGATCCTCTCCCTCGCTATCGGTGTCAGAGGCAAGGAAAGAATATGCCTCCTCCGCTGAATAGCGCTGCTGGGACGATCGGGACATTTTTTTTTTTGAGTATGGTGCTTGGGTGTACTTTATTAGTAACTGTGTATGTGTGGGGGATAGTGTTTGGTGCAAACTTCTGAAAAGAAAAAGCTGAAGGAAAAAAAGCAAATAGGGAGAAAAAAATAACTGTGAAAGGAAACATCTAAGGCTACTTTCACACTAGCGTCGTGTGACGTATGTCGCAATGCGCCGTTTTGGAGAAAAAAACGCATCCTGCAAAGTTGCCTGCAGGATGCGGTTTTTCTCCATAGACTTGCATTAGCGATGCATTGCAACGTATGGCCACACGTGCGACGGATGCGTCGTGTTTTGGCAGACCGTCGGCACAAAAAAAGTTCCATGTAACTTTTTTTGTGTCGCGTCCGCCATTTTCGACCGCGCATGCACGGCTGAAATTCCGCCCCCTCCTCCCCGGACATTACAATGTAGTTTTTCAACGCATCCGCTGCCCCCATTGTGCATTTATTTCACAACGTGCGTCAGTACGTCGGGCCGACACATGGCGACGGCCCCGTACCGATGCTAGTGTGAAAGTAGCCTAAAACTGCAGGCCCTAGCTCTGATAAGTGAACCGCGTCACTTATCAAAGTTCGGCGGCTGCTGGGTGTGTGAAAGAGGATGTGAAAAACACGTCAGGCACGAGAGCTCTGATAAGTGAACAGCGTCACTTATCAAAGTTCGGCTGCTGCTGGGTGTGCGCACGGGGATGTGGAGAAAAAAAAAAGAAACAAAAGGCATGGGTTTAGGTGCGGCTGCTGGGTGCGCGCACGGGGATGTGGAAAAAAAAACGAAACGAAAGGCACGGGTTTAGACGCAGCGGCTGGGTGCTTGGACGGGATGTGGAAAAAAAAAAGAAACGAAAGGCACGGGTTTAGACGCAGCGGCTGGGTGCGCGTACGGGGATGTGGAAAAAAAAATAAACTAAAGGCACGGGATTAGATGCAGCGACTGGGTGCGCGGACGGGATGTGGAAAAATAAAAGAAACGAAAGGCACGGGTTTAGACGCAGTGGCTGGGTGTGCGGACGGGGATGTGGAAAAAAAAAGAGACGAAAGGCACGGGTTTAGACGCAGCAGCTGGGTGCGCAGACGGGATGTGGAAAAAAAACCAAAAAAACGAAAGGCATGGGTTTAGACGCAGCGGCTGGGTGCGCGGACGGGGATGTGGACAAAAAAAAAGAAACGAAAGATACGGGTTTAGATGCAGCAGCTGGGTGCGCGGACAGGATGTGGAAAAGAAAGAAAAAGAAACGAAAGGCACGGGTTTAGACGCAGCGGCTGGGTGTGCGCACGGGGATGTGGAAAAAAAAGAAAAAGAAACGAAAGGCACAGGTTTAGACGCAGCGGCTGGGTGTGCGGACGGGATGTGGAAAAGAAAAGTGAGCACAAGTGTTGATCGGTGAACTGCGTCACCAATCAACGCTCGGCGGCTGCTAAATTTGGGCACGGACGGACGCGGCGCAAAGTGGGGGTGGAGGGGGAAAGGGAATGGGGTGATGGGGGGGGGGTGAAGAAAGATCGGGCCGGGATCGGGGATGAACACTTACGTTTGTAGTCTCACATCTTTCTTCTGTCTTCTTTCTTTAGCAAGAATTGTGGTGTCACAGGCTACTGTGCCACCACAAGTCTCAGCACTGGAGGGGATCTGTCAGCGTGACCGCTCTGCAGGAATCCTCAACAAGTGTGAGGATTCCTGCAGAGCAGTCAGACAGGTCAGGGAGAGGTGAGACAGGTCACAGAGCGGTCATACCGCTGCTGTGGCCTGTCATTGGTGGGATTGAATTATCACATCGATCCCACCAATCAGAGGAGGCCCCAGTGACGCCGGTGTTGCTAGGCACCAGCCTATGATAGGAGCTCACAGCTCTGATCATAGGCAGGTCACCAGCAGGGCACAGCGCGGTCACACTGCTGCTGTGCCCTGTGATTGGCGCGATCGACGTTCACATTGATCGCGCCAATCAGTAGCTGCAGGCTCCAGGGTAGTGCAGGCTCCGGGGTAGTGCAGGCTCCGGGGTAGGATCGGTGCTATTACAGCACCGATCCAGGAAGTTACAGGCAGGGCACAGCGCGGTAACACCACCGCTGTGCCCTGCAATTGGCATGATCGATGTGATCGTCGATTGCGCCAATCCAGGGGGGGTTTTGGCCTATGCCTGGCGTTGCCAGGCACCGGCCCCAGAATCAAGTACATCGGTACTCGATCCTAGCCTGGGACCTCACTGTTTCAGCCAATCTGATTGGCTGAAACAATGAGAAATGCTGTGATTGGCTGTTCAGAATTGAACAGCCAATCACAGCGATCAGGAGGCCGGGGGGGGGGTGGCGGCGCCATACCCCAAGATGCCGAGGCCATCTTCCGTAAGGTAAGATGGCGACGGAATTTTAATGCGATCACGCATTAAAGGGCATGACGTACTCTCCCGTTGGTGGTCATACGGGCCCACCCCACCCCGACGGGATAGTACGTCTAATGTCAGAAAGCGGTTAAAAGAAGCACTGGAGGAAGACCCTCTGGGGAGATCTGTGCCTGGTGCATAGATCTTAATTTACATAATAAGACAAATGTGTATTTCTCTTGAATAAGACATCGGATTGCAGATATCAAGGTATCATTTTATTCAGATTCTTATGACTTACATGCCCATATAAATGGCTTTGGAGGGTTGATCCTACTGACAGATTCTCTTTAATTTTCAAAGCAAGAAATTTCTTAGCAATTTTTCATAATTTGGTCACTCTTCATAACAATCTGGAGTTAAATAAGCACGCCTATCAAAGTTTTTATCCTCATAATGTATTGTAATCATCATATTATATAGCGCTTTGTACTTAAAATTGTTTATTTGGCCTTTCTACCCAGTTAATTCTTCTCTTGTCTCTGCTTTATGTAGAAGCAAGAAGTCTCTTTTCCCTTTTTTCCTGTATAAATCATTCCCCTTTTCAATTAACCCAGCTGCTCCCTTAGCCTCCTGCCAGGGACTGTTGCAGTGACTTAAGAAGTATCCTTTCTCCTTGTTTAACATGTCACTCTCCGCAAGGAGGAACAATACTTCTTGGATCCCGGTCAGACGCCTCTCAATCAGCCACACCAGATCTCCACTTTGCACTGACGAGGGGCAGTACCCCGAAACAGTCTCTGCAAATTGAGATTCTGGTCATGTGACAAGGCTCGTTAAAGGGTCGACATTGTCTGTTAGGATTGCAATAGGTGGCACTAGAGTTCCAGTCCTCTTTCTCTCTGAAGAGACAATTTACATATAGCTTAGAATGGTTCACCTAGTCAGTCTTTAATCGTATGAGTGATGAGATGCTTGTGAGAATATTTAATTTTAAGGAGAGTACATACACTAGACGTTTCGGTCATAGACCTTCATCAATGTACTAGATAAAAGAAAATAATAAAAAATATATAAACAAAGTATATACAGTGAATTGTACAGCTGTTCATGATACATGGGTTTCAACAGATCAGGGAATGGCGTCTGGCAGCAGAACAGACGGTATAGCAAATCATTGCTTAAACATTTAAACAAATACGTCCTAATATTATTGCACACGTTATACAATGGATGGCTAGTGATTGTGACCGTGGGGTGAGACATAGGTGGTTAGAGAGAAAGAAGGGAAAGGGGGGACCTACCCTCTCTTAGAGATACGTTTGTTTACTGGATTTTAAGGAGATTTTAACCTGAAACAATATGTAAATTGTATGGGGTTATAGGTAACCCTGTGGGGTTTTAACATTATGGGTGATGGGTAATATATAAGAGATATTAACCTACCCCCTCTGAGTGTCAGGATCAGCTTAGAAATAAACCATATATGGCGCTGTGGGAATAAAGCAGGTCCTATATAAATGTGCTGTGGAGCGGTTAAGTAATGTCTATGCTCTCCAGCGGACATGTATCGCTTACCCAGAGGAGTATGGTCCTGGACGCGGCATCCACCGCTTGTCCTGAGTGTGGAGTGATATGTCCGACGCTACATTTTAAAGGCACGCTGTATGTGGTGAGACGCGCTTACCGGAAGTGACAAAACCGGAAGTGACCTGGGAGAATGGGTGTCGCTATAGTGCGTTCCACTTGTTCTGAAGTGGGAGGACTGTGCGTTTCATTCCGGGCATGCGCAGTGAAGAATAGCATGCACTTAGTTTCTCTTTTAGCCGATTTGGTGTGTGATCCATATTAACTCCAAGGCGGTGGTAGGGGATAGTTCATAGAGAAAAGGTAGTGATGAGTGGTAATCCAGGGTGAACCGATCTCTATGGTATAGTGAGGAGGTGTAGGTCCAGGACTACATTAGTATAGACGGTTCTGAAATAAGAAATATGAGTGTTAGAGTCATGTACAGAAATGACGTTACAATCATTGTACAGAGGTCATGAATATCATATACAGATCATAGACCCACCATCATGTAATCAGGCAAAGGATGACAGTAGATCTTCAACATAAAATGATACACAATATCCCAATTTTAAGATAGGAAGGACTGGATATCATAGTCTCTATTTAAGCCTCTTGGGGCTAGAGTCTGAAGTTCATGTATCCAGTACGCTTCCCTCTTTTTCAAGAGGCCTATCCTGTCGCCCCCCCTGCGTAATGGTGTCGCCCGTTCAATTACTTGAAACCTTAATTGGGCGATGGTATGGCCCTGAGAATTGAAGTGATGAGGGATGGGTAGCAATGTATTCTTGCATCTTATCGTGGATTTGTGTTTCGAAATCCTCTGTTTGATGGGTTGTGTTGTCTCACCTACGTAATACAGTCCGCAGGGACATTTGATAATGTAGACCACAAATGCTGAATCGCATGTAAAAAAACTTTTGATGGGATATTCCTTGCCATTGTGGGGATGGTAAAGGGTTGTTCCTTTCTGTACGTTATTGCACTGTGTGCACTGCAGGCAGGGATATGTGCCTACTCTCGGATTGGTGAGGAAACGTTGTCTGGTCGTGGGTTGTGAACTACCTATGTCTGCCCTAACCAGTTTATCACGTATATTACGTGGTCTACGGAAACAAGGAAGAAAGGGTTCATTAAATTCCCTGATCCCTGGGTGTGCTGACAACTCGAACTCCGGGACCTTCTCTTCACGCACCAACTACAGATCCACCACAGACGTCTCGACATCGGGATCGGATCAAGAACGACGCGACAGACCATCAGCGGGCCGTTTTTTAGGACGAGGAAGGAGACAAACGAGAAGAAGAGGACCCGTCGAGGAAAGAGACAGTCAAAGAAACATGGACTTCACGCGTATAACCCGCTCCCAGGTACGAACCCCCTCGTAATTAATATTTCATCTAAATCACTTAGCATTGCAGAACATCAGGTCTTACAGAAGGGCCTATCATTCTGCCCAAGCTATAGACTTAGTACCTTTAACCTAGAGATGGATCTGCAGAGATTCTATCGGTCACTTAGACTCAAGTTACATTTCTCAGACTCAAATGAGATGAACCCACCACTAAACACCATAGAGGAACATTCCCTTACATCAAGGAGCCTAGGTCTAAGAAATAAAAGTAACTATAGACCTCCTACAGGTTCCCCGGCACTTGAGGCATTCATCTCATTTGTGAGTGACTCTTTTCAGAAATTGAGACAGGATTTTGACAGAGGTAGGCTACATGTCCCTTCTAACCTCACTGCCCTTGACCAACAGGCACTCAATTCCTTACAGACTGATAAGGACATAATAATTAAACCAGCAGACAAGGGGGGAGCGATAGTAGTACTAGACAAGACCACATACATGTAAGAAGTCTATCGCCAATTACAGGACAATTCCATCTACATACCCCTTGACAGGGACCCGACGCATAACATCAAAGAATACATCCAAGATGTACTTACCAAATACAGGGAGATAAAAGTATTAGATCAGAAAACATGTGAATTCCTAACTAAACAAAACCCGATTACGCCAGTTTTTTACATACTTCCAAAAGTCCACAAGAGCCTAAACAACCCACCAGGAAGACCCATAGTGGCTTCAACAGAATCGATTCTATCACCCATCTCGAAATATCTAGAGAAAATTCTTACACCACTAATCAAACAAACTCCCTCGTTCCTATTAGACACAGGAGCTTTTCTAAAACTCATAAATGAGCTTAAAAGCATCCCCCGAGAAGCCTTCCTCGTCACATTTGACGTAAAAGATTTATACACGTCCATACCACACACAGAGGGCATTGCATCAGTCAGAAAGTTACTCATAGCTTCTGACCTGCATCGAGATCAGGTTAATCTTTGTTGTGAGCTACTTTCCATAGTTCTCACCAGAAATTACTTCCTCTTTGAGGATACATTCTACCAACAAATACGGGGCACCGCGATGGGGAGTAACGCTGCGCCACCTTACGCAAATTCTTATATGGCGGACTATGAAAAGAGCACCATCTATACTAATGACTTTTTTCGGAGATATGCCATAGTATGGAAAAGATACATCGATGATGTATTCTGCATCTGGAATGGGCCACAGGAGTCATTGGAAATCTTTTTTGAATTCCTCAAGACATCATGGCGGGGCTTGGACTTTACAATGACGTACGATCAGAACAGGGTAAACTTCCTTGATACCACAATTATCAAAAATGAACAAGGAGAACTCTCCACAGACCTATTTACTAAATCTACTGATCGTAACAGTCTTCTCCACTATGACAGTTTCCACCCCACCAAAATGAAGGACTCAATTCCAAAATCACAATTTCAAAGGGTCCACAAAATAGTCTCTGATGACAGATTACAGGAACAACGACTGGGAGAAATGCGAACAAAATTTCTTGAGAGAGGCTACCCCCCTCACACTCTCGATATAGCCAGAACGAACTCCACCCGAGGCCCGCAAACTAACACAAAATACCGCATTCCATTTGTCCACAACTACCACCCTCTGGCATACCTACTTCACAAGTCCATACGGCGCAACTGGCACATCCTTGGGTCAGCACACCCAGGGATCAGGGAATTTAATGAACCCTTTCTTCCTTTTTTCCGTAGACCACGTAATATACGTGATAAACTGGTTAGGGCAGACATAGGTAGTTCACAACCCACGACCAGACAACGTTTCCTCACCAATCCGAGAGTAGGCACATATCCCTGCCTGCAGTGCACACAGTGCAATAACGTACAGAAAGGAACAACCCTTTACCATCCCCACAATGGCAAGGAATATCCCATCAAAAGTTTTTTTACATGCGATTCAGCATTTGTGGTCTACATTATCAAATGTCCCTGCGGACTGTATTACGTAGGTGAGACAACACAACCCATCAAACAGAGGATTTCGAAACACAAATCCACGATAAGATGCAAGAATACATTGCTACCCATCCCTCATCACTTCAATTCTCAGGGCCATACCATCGCCCAATTAAGGTTTCAAGTAATTGAACAGGTGACACCATTACGCAGGGGGGGCGACAGGATAGGCCTCTTGAAAAAGAGGGAAGCGTACTGGATACATGAACTTCAGACTCTAGCCCCAAGAGGCTTAAATAGAGACTATGATATCCAGTCCTTCCTATCTTAAAATTGGGATATTGTGTATCATTTTATGTTGAAGATCTACTGTCATCCTTTGCCTGATTACATGATGGTGGGTCTATGATCTGTATATGATATTCATGACCTCTGTACAATGATTGTAACGTCATTTCTGTACATGACTCTAACACTCATATTTCTTATTTCAGAACCGTCTATACTAATGTAGTCCTGGACCTACACCTCCTCACTATACCATAGAGATCGGTTCACCCTGGATTACCACTCATCACTACCTTTTCTCTATGAACTATCCCCTACCACCGCCTTGGAGTTAATATGGATCACACACCAAATCGGCTAAAAGAGAAACTAAGTGCATGCTATTCTTCACTGCGCATGCCCGGAATGAAACGCACAGTCCTCCCACTTCAGAACAAGTGGAACGCACTATAGCGACACCCATTCTCCCAGGTCACTTCCGGTTTTGTCACTTCCGGTAAGCGCGTCTCACCACATACAGCGCGCCTTTAAAATGTAGCGTCGGACATATCACTCCACACTCAGGACGAGCGGTGGATGCCGCGTCCAGGACCATACTCCTCTGGGTAAGCGATACATGTCCGCTGGAGAGCATAGACATTACTTAACCGCTCCACAGCACATTTATATAGGACCTGCTTTATTCCCACAGCGCCATATATGGTTTATTTCTAAGCTGATCCTGACACTCAGAGGGGGTAGGTTAATATCTCTTATATATTACCCATCACCCATAATGTTAAAACCCCACAGGGTTACCTATAACCCCATACAATTTACATATTGTTTCAGGTTAAAATCTCCTTAAAATCCAGTAAACAAACGTATCTCTAAGAGAGGGTAGGTCCCCCCTTTCCCTTCTTTCTCTCTAACCACCTATGTCTCACCCCACGGTCACAATCACTAGCCATCCATTGTATAACGTGTGCAATAATATTAGGACGTATTTGTTTAAATGTTTAAGCAATGATTTGCTATACCGTCTGTTCTGCTGCCAGACGCCATTCCCTGATCTGTTGAAACCCATGTATCATGAACAGCTGTACAATTCACTGTATATACTTTGTTTATATATTTTTTATTATTTTCTTTTATCTAGTACATTGATGAAGGTCTATGACCGAAACGTCTAGTGTATGTACTCTCCTTAAAATTAAATATTCTCACAAGCATCTCATCACGTGTGTGTGCCAAGTTTATCTAAATAGTATATGGTTTGGGCACCTACTTGTGCACCACCATCAATAGTAGTGCCTACGGCTATCTTTCACATTTAATCGTATGAGGTCATAGACCATTTGGAAGACAGAAGAATTAGCTTGGACAGAGGTGTAGCTAGGATTTTGGTTCGGGGGGGGGGGAAGTGCGAAACTTCTGAGTGGGCCCCTAACTAGGTAACTTTGATTACAACTGGGTGACGCACCCTAATAGTTTAGGAGAACCCTAGCAAATGACTGCGCTGCTACTGAAAATAATCTCTATATAAAGACCGACATGGATATTACTGCCATATAGTCAGTGGTAGATACCAGTACTGCGGAACATATAAGAGATCACAGTACAGTTATTGATGGTGACTTATCGCTGACGTTCTTTCTGATGGAATCGTTCACTTTTCCCGTCTTTTACATGTGGCCCAGACTGGCATGACAACTTCTTCCAGCCAGGACTTGGCTGCAGAGAGTACAACAAAGACACATTTCATATTTTCAGCATAGTCCCCATCTATTCTCAACCTGCACAAACTCCTCATCCTGCTGATACCCCAATACTGCGCCAAAGCTGATGTATGTGTCCCTATTACTGCACTTACTGTGTGGTTCTGTGTGCCTTCTAAATTCTAAAGCAACCCTGTAGAATATAGTGATGCTGGGTGCAAGTGCACTAGACAACAGTGCCCACACTTTGTCCCCTAGAAAGTAATATTGCCCTCTGTGTGCCCCTTTGAGAGTCACAGTAACCTGAGTTCCCTATAACAATAAGTACCCACTTTACATTTAATGTCCTGAGTCTCCCCCCCTGTACAGCTCCCCTATACACAGTATGATGCTCTCTTATACACAGTATAATGCCCCTCACTGTATATGTGACACCCCAGGTTCCTGGTTGTCACAGTGGCATTGCTTTCCTTACGGGGAGAGTGATGTCATGCTTGGAAGCGAGGAAGGATTCCTTTTATTAGGTATCACAAGCATGCAACATGTTCATACTCCAGGCCAGAAGGGGGAGATCTGATCCAGTTTGTGGGTGGCTCCCCTATATATATTCTGGTCTGGAGGGAAAGTGAGGTCAGTCAGTGAGTACCAGACAGCAGACTGGAGCAGTCTGAGGCAGAACATAGGAGAGAGGGGCCGTGCAGCAACGAGGGTACTGCAGCTCCTGAAAGGAAAGAGATAGAACAGAACACTAGACAAGCTGTAGAAAGCGTGGAGGGGAAGAGAAGCGCAGGAGAGTGAAGAACTAGGGGATTATCTGCGACTGAGCTACCACCCTACTGAGTGCAGATACCGGTAGCCGGAAGACCGGGGTTGTGTCGTACTCCAAGTGGCACAGCAGAAACCAGCAGGACAGTTGGATTATATGTCACCTGTCCACCCTTACACCTGAAGACACAGTAGCACATAGAGCCTGGGTCATGATAGAGACCCTGTAAAAAGGCTCAAGCTACCTGTCATACGGGTAGTGTCCTACCAACCTGGAGGACAGAGAGAACATGTGAGGACCTTGTGAGAGGCTTAAAGCAGCAAGGGCCTACACCACAGCGCTAGGAGGAAGGCTTCTAACCCCACCTGGTAAGGGGAACTCCCAACTTGCTTCCAAGCCGCCTGGACCATTGACACCTGTGATCTGGTACCCTGGACTGTGGCTGCCTGAATTCATCAGTAAACCAGGTAAAGAAACTGCAAACCTGTGTCCTCCGTTTCTTGCTACACTACCCACCATCTTCATCTATACACCGGGAGCCTTGGGAACCCAGCTTCACTTGTGGGAAGACATACCATCTTAGCTGCCATAACATCACCCCAGTGGACCCCTTTTAGCTGCATCAGTCACCTCTGACCGAGAAGCACAGATGGCATCACGAACACAAACTTTATTCATAACTCCTTTAAAGACTTCCCTTAACATGGGCGCCCAAGGCCACAGACTGGGTTGCCGCCACTGTGACACATCCCTTTAAGTACCGGACCCGGTACCGAGTATCCAGCAGCCCTGGCGGGCTTTCCATATATATATATATATATATATATATATATATATATATATATATATACTGACCTCTTAGTATCCCCCAAACTGTTTAATGGTTCCAACACTGTATGATGGCCCGCTCACTGTAATCTCCACACTGTATGATGGCCCCCTAGATAGCCTCCATATAGTATAATGCACCAGATAGTCCTCAATATAGTATTATGCACTCCTCATAGGCCTCCGTATAGTATAATGCACCAGATAGTCCTCAGTATAGTATAATGCACTCATAGGCCTCCATATTGTATAATGCACCAGATAGTCCTCAATATAGTGAAATGTACTCTTCATAGGCCTCCATATTGTATAATGCACTCCCCATAGGTAGACTCTATATAGTATAATGCAGTCCAATAGGCAGACTCTATAGCAGTGGTCCCAACTCCGGTCCTCAAGAGCCACCAACAGGTCATGTTTTCAGGATTTCCTTAGTATAGCACAGGTGATGGAATTATTGCCTGTGCAGGTGATGCAATTATCACCTGTGCAATACTAAGGAAATACTGAAAACATGACCTGCTGGTGGCTCTTGAGGACCGGAGTTGGGGAACACTGCTCTATAGTATAATGCAGCCCCTCCATAAGCAGTCTCTAATATAATGCAGCCCCCCATAGGCAGTCTCTAATATAATGCAGCCTCCAATAGGCAGACTTTAATATAATGCAGCCGCCCATAGGCAGACTGTAATATAATGCACCCCCTTAGGCCTCTATAGCATAATGTACCTCCATTAAAAAAAATACAATACTCACCTCTCTTCCTCCGCTGCTCCGAGCTCCCGCTCATCTTCGGACAGTGGGCGCCGAGTAGTGACGTCATTGTGCCCACTGTCAGTGTCTGTGTCAGGGACGATACAGTTGAACCTGCGATGACAGGTGGGGGACCCACTCCTGCTCAGGGGCTCCATAGTGGCCCTGCTCTGCTGCAGAATGTAACTGTGCACTCTGATACAGTTACAGTAGCCTAGCTCCAGGTGGGCCCCCTCAGAGTGTGGGGCCCAGGGCGACCGCCCCCTCTGTCCCCCCCATGTAGCTATGCTACTGAGCTGGGTTTTAAAGCAAAAGCAATTGTAAGTACACAGTGCTATATAATATGATGACTGCAATACATTAAGAGAATACAAACATTGCTGGAATTGCCACTCTAAAAACTGAAAGGACAAACTATGTCTGCAACAAACTTTAAACAGTAAAAATCGCAATATATTTGTGCTACTAAAAGTGCGGAAAAAAAAATTGCAACACTTTATGGCCCTGATTCATAAAACATTTTTTTCACAGAATTCTGGTTTAACACAGTTTAGAGTAGTTACCTGCAAAATCCTGCATATATGAAGATACTTCTTGATAGCAATTTTTCTATTGTGGGTAAGCAAATGTACACCATGTATTGGTATAAGAGTATTGCTATTGCATAAAATCACCTATACAACTGCATACCCGCAATTATACTCCCACATGATAAATAATATTTTTTGTTAATCACTATGTAAATGTGTCACAGCAATCGACAGAAAGCAGCTGTGACGTGTTCATGCTGCTTAACCAGGAGATTAAAGCTGCCCCGGACCTACACTGCAGGTGGATAGTATACAAAAGCTGATGGGAAATGTACGTCTATTCTTACTCAACTGCGCATTAATTCTCCAATAGCTGTGAGCTTGCAGTGTTACTAACAGGCAGCAGATAGCAATCGAGAATAAGCAGCTTTAATGAGCAGGTTACAAAGCAGTTATTACGTTACAGAGCAGCTTCCCACATATGGTGGGTTAGAAATCGTGTCTGAAAGAAGGCGGATGAGAGATTTCTGTAAGAGCAACCAAAGAACAATTTGTTTACAGACAATGCACATAGCAAAGACGTTGCCTTTTAAAATATTGTGTGCTTAGTACATATCAGACAAACTGAGCTTTCCATACTGAAATGTTTACACTACACACCACACCTAAATTAAGCTCATCCTTCCCATTCCGTACTTTTCAGTAGTCATTTTGTCATCAAAGGAAAATACTAACCTCTATAGATATTGCAAGCTCCACCATTCATAATACATGATGATGTCACATTACACCTTATATCCCTTCCTTCACAGTGACCATTCTACAGATCACTAAAGAAGTCAATGAGGCAGGAGCGTAACTTTGATAGGTGCAGAGGTTGCAATTAGTGATTAGCGAATATACTTGTTACTAGAGATTTCTCGAGCATGCTCGGGGATCCTCCGAGTATTTTTTAGCCGCAGCTGAATGATTTACATTTACATGATTTAGATTAATTGATTTACATACAATGAAAACCATATAAACTTAATGATCTCATTCTGAAGAACCCACAAGTCTAGGTAAAACCACCATTTAAATAGTATGGATCATTCCTTTCTATGAAAAACGTTGAATATCTCATCTTCTGAGCTTGTATATAGAGACTGATAATTTTGTGGGGTTAGCGATGCATAGTTTAGAAAGGACATTAGTCAAACTCCTATGTAGGTTAAGCTTTGCGAAGACTTATGAAACTGTAAATTGAGCTCAATTAGTTTCTGGGTATGAAGAGGAGTATTACAATAGAAAACCTCAGATTTGGTTCTGTTGATCTCAAAGCCAGAGACTATCTAGGAATTTGAATCAATTAGGTAGCGAAAATAGAGGTTTTGGTAATGTAACAATTAAATCATCAGCAAATAAATCTGCATTATAGGAGAACGAGCCAATTTGAACCCCAGAGAAATCAGAATCTATATATATAATTGTCTAAGGGGTGCTTCCGTCTTTCTGTCGACAACTTCCGTCACGGATATTTATTCGCTGATTGGTCTCGCCAGCTGCCTGTCATGGCTGCCGCAACCAATTAGCGACGGCTACAGTCCGATAAGTCCCTCCCTACTCCCCTGCAGTCACTGCCCGGCGCCCGCTCCATACTCCCCACAGTTTGGCTCACACAGGGTTAATGCCAGCGGTAACGGACCGCGTTATGCCGCGGGTAACTCACTCCGTTACCACCGCTATTAACCCTGTGTGACCAAGTTTTTACTATTGAGGCTGCCTATGCAGCCTCAATAGTAAAAACATCTAATGTTAAAAATAATAATAAAAAATAACAAATCATTATATACTCACCTTCCGCCGCCTTTCCGACGCTCCGGTGACCGGTCCATGTAAGCGGCAGGTTCCGGTGCTAAGGTTGGTGTGCCACAAGGACCTGCCATGACGTCATGGTCATGTGACCGCAATGTCATCACAGGGCCTGCGCGAGAAGGACCTGCCGTGACGTCACGGTCATGTGACCGCGACGTCATCACACCCTCGGACCAGAAGCTGCCGCCTGAACTGAACACAGGCGACAGAACTACAAGGGGCCCCTCGGAAGGTGAGTATATGTTTATTTTTTAACCTGTGACATACGTGGCTGGGAAATATACTACGTGGCTGGGCAATATACTACGTGGCTCTGTGCTGTATACTACGTCACTGGGCAATAAACTATGTAACTGGGCAATATACTATGTAACTGGGCAATATACTACGTGGCTGGGCAATATACTACGTAACTGGGCAATATACTACATAACTGGGCAATATACTACGTGGCTGAATACTACGTCGCTGTGCAATGTACTACGTGGCTCTGTGCTGTATACTACGTAACTGGGCAATATACTACGTGGCTCTGTGCTGTATACTATGTAACTGGGCAATATACTACGTCACTGGGCAATATACTACGTCACTGGGCAATATACTACGTAACTGGGCAATATACTACGTCACTGGGCAATATACTACGTGACTGGGCAATATACTACGTGGCTGGGCAATATACTACGTGGCTGGGCAATATACTACGTAACTGGGCAATATACTACGTCACTGGGCAATATACCACGTCACTGGGCAATATACTATGTAACTGGGCAATATACTACGTAACTGGGCAATATACTACATCACTGGGCAATATACTACGTCAGAGGTGTCAAACTGCATTCCTCGAGGGCCGCCAACAGGTCATGTTTTCAGGATTTCCTTGTATGCACAGGTGATAATTTAATCACCTGCACAGAATGATTCCAGCACCTTGTGGAATGCTACGGAAATCCTGAAAACATGACCTGTTGGCGGCCCTCGAGGAATGCAGTTTGACATCTCTGTACTACGTCACTGGGCAATATACTATGTCACTGGGCAATATACTACGTAGACATGCATATTCTAGAATACCCGATGCGTTAGAATCGGGCCACCATCTAGTTAGATATAATAAAGCAAAAAGCTTTACAGTCAAAGCAAGGAGAGATAAGGGTCAGCCCTGTCTGGTTCTTCTATATACTGTACATTGATACATTGTGGGTTATGCAATATTTTTAGATAGGAAAGTGCTATTAGAGTGGAGATCCCATAGAGAATTTACAAAAGAAACTGCAAGACCTACTGTATGCAAAAAAAACTACAAATGGACCCACAATAAATTATCAAAAGCCAAGACAATTATGGGATTGTTCTAAAAAATAATTGTCATTATTCTTTGGGCTAATGTATGACATTATCTGGGGCTTGCCTTCCTAGAATAAACCAAAGTTGCTCCCTACGAACCAGTTCAGGTAGGTATTAAGTCTAGATGGGCTAGTATGGATGTGAATATCTTAGCATTTAGGATAATAAGTGAAATGAGATGATCATTTGATACATGAAGAGGGTCCTTATTCAGTGTGGGTATTATAGTTACATAGTTACATAGTTACTAAGGTTGAAGGAAGACTTTAAGTCCATCTAGTTCAACCCATAGCCTAACCTAACATGCCCTAACATGTTGATCCAGAGGAAGGCAAAAAAAAAACATGTGGCAAAGAGTAAGCTCCACATTGGGGAAAAAAATTCCTTCCCGACTCCACATACGGCAATCAGACTAGTTCCCTGGATCAGCGCCCTATCAAGGAACCTAGTGTATATACCCTGTAACATTATACTTTTCCAGAAAGGTATCCAGTCCCCTCTTAAATTTAAGTAATGAATCACTCATTACAACATCATACGGCATAGAGTTCCATAGTCTCACTGCTCTTACAGTAAAGAATCCGCGTCTGTTATTATGCTTAAACCTTCTTTCCTCCAGACGTAGAGGATGCCCCCTTGTCCCTGTCACCGGTCTATGATTAAAAAGATCATCAGAAAGGTCTTTGTACTGTCCCCTCATATATTTATACATTAACGTAAGACCACCCCTAAGCCTTCGTTTTTCCAAAAACTAAATAGCCCCAAGTGTAATAACCTATCTTGGTATTGCAGACCCCCCAGTCCTCTAATAACCTTGGTCGCTCTTCTCTGCACCCGCTCCAGTTCAGCTAGTGATCATATGATCTAGAAATACCTTTAACTAACCTATTTTTCAGACTGTAAAACACTTTTTTCCCCTCAAAAAAAATGGAGGAAAATGGGGGGTGCGTCTTATAGTCTGGATGTTACTGTGGCTGTGGATGGCGGGTGAGTTGGGGGATGGGGAAGCATCAGCAGTGGACGAGCGTGTCACAAGTGGCAGGAGTTGGCTGCGGTGGCTAACACCTGTGTCCACTGCTAAAGAGAAATTAATATTCACTGCTCCCCATGCCCATAATCCCTCTTACCTCTATACACTGAAGCTGGTGCCCAGAGGAGGGAGGGAATATGGGCGTGGAGAGCAGTGAATATTAATTTCTGTTTAATAGCGGGCAGTGTGTTAGCCACAGTTGCCAGCTCCTGCAACTGCTGGGTGATCACATGTGCCCGCTATTACAGAGAATGAATATTCATTGCCCTCCACTCCCATGGGCATAGGGAGCAGTGAATATTCATTGATCTTTAATAGCAGGCACAGTAGCAGCAGCAGCTGGCTTCCTGCAGCGGTCGGGTGATCACATGTGACCGCTAATAAAGAGAATGAATATTCACTGTTCTACATGTTCTTGAGGAGTGGAGAGCAGTGAATATTCTTTCTCTTTAATAACGGGCACACGTGATCGCCCGACCGCTGCTGGAAGCCTGTTGCTGTGGCTGACACTGTGCCCGCTGTTAAAGATCAATGAATATTCACTGCTCTCCATGACCATAGTCCTGAGCATTGGGAGCAGTGAGTATTCCAGCAGCTGTCCTCTGCTCATAAGCAGTGCATGACATCACTGTCATGCGCTGCTTAGAAGCTGAGGGGGTCATGAATAGGGATGAGAAGGCTATGCACACCAGAATAGGGATGAGGGGGGCATGCACACCAGAATGAGGATGAGGGTGTCAGGACTCTGAACATTTTTTATTACCTTTTGTGCATTACTGCCCTTTTCCAAGATGGCGTCTTTGGTCTCATGTGCACTGTGTCTTCATGCTATAAAACTCCACCCCAGCCTTCAGTCTGTGCTAGAGTATTCTGCCTTGCATCCAGCTCCTGACGTCTGGTTACTCCCTTGCTATATACCTGCTCCTGTGAGCTTGTGGGGTTATCCTGCTACTCTGCTCTGAGTTCCTGCTGCATACACCAGTTCCAGTAATTCTCCTTCATCTGCTGCTCGTGTTTACTTCCATCTGCATTTGCTGGACATGTAAGCTGTTGCTGCTCTGCTTAAACCTGAGACTAATAACCAGGCCTCCCTGGTTGAGCTAAGATATTATTTGAACTGCCTTATAAGCATATCTATCTGCGTATTGGACTAAGCAAAGACTTATTCGTGTCAAGTATCCTCAAGAATAATTGTGCTTCATAGACTTTCTGCGTGATTGCATTTTCCTCTGAAGTTTCCTATAGACTGCTAAGCTGCATTTAATATTTACGTCAAGTGTTGTGGACTTGAGTTTCTCTCTGCACCTGTTTGAATCACCGTGTGATAATATAGACTTTACCACTTATAAAACTGTGTCCTGTAGTTGTCTTGTTCCACGCAAAGAGTCTCCTGAGTTATCCCCTATAATTATTACAGAGGGGGCCATGCACATCAGGATGGGGATGAGGGGGCCATGCACACCAGGATGGGGATGAGGCGGCCATGCATACCTGGATTTGGGACATTTATATACCGTAACAATACAGGCTTCTGGCCAGAGGCCAGCAGCTTATGGGAAACATGGCAGTGACGTCATACATTCCCATCACACGCTGAAGTGAGCTGCCAGCTTCACAACAGTATGCGCGTGGCAATGGAGCAAAGGGAAGGTGAGTAATTATAGATTTTTTTTAAATAAGTGGCCATACTACTGTGTACGACTGTGGGGGTGCATTACACTACCAGGTACTACTGTTGGGGTGCATTACACTACCATGTATGACTATGGGGTGCATTATTCTACTATGTATGACTGAGCTATACTTTATGTATGACTATGGGCTGTGCATTATATTACATGGATGACTATGGACTGTGTAATATATTATATGGAGGACTATGGGAGGCATTCAACTACATTGAGGAAGTGTATTATACTTGTTATGGGCCCCATGACATCCTTGTACACCCTTGGTGATTATAATGGTTTATTTTTTCTATACATTATAATCAGGACCATCTACCAAGATTGGGGATATATACAGTACAGACCAAAAGTTTGGACACACCTTCTCATTTAAAGATTTTTCTGTATTTTTATGTCTTCCAACAATCTTGAAGGAGTTCCCAGAGATGCTTAGCACTTGTTGGCCCTTTTGCCTTCACTCTGCTGTCCAGCTCACCCCAAACCATCTCGATTGGGTTCAGGTCTGGTGACTGTGGAGGCCAGGTCATCTGGTGTAGCACCCCATCACTCTCCATCTTGGTCAGATAGCCCTTACACAGCCTGGAGGTGTGTTTAGGGTCATTGTCCTGTTGAAAAATAAATTATGGTCCAACTAAACGCAAACCGGAAGGAACAGCATGCCGCTGCAAGATGCTGTGGTAGCCATGCTGGTTCAGTATGCCTTCGATTTTGAATAAATCCCCAACAGTGTTACCAGCAAAGCACCCCCACACCATCACACCTCCTCCTCCATGCTTCACGATGGGAACCAGACATGTAGAGTCCATTTGTTCACCTTTTCTGCGTCGCACAAAGACACGGAGGTTGGAACCAAAGATCTCAAATTTGGACTCATCAGACCAAAGCACAGATTTCCATTGGTCTAATGTCCATTCCTTGTGTTCTTTAACCCAAACAAGTCTCTTCTGCTTGTTGCCTGTCCTTAGCAGTGGTTTCCTAGCAGCTATTTTACCATGAAGGCCTGCTGCACAAAGTCTCCTCTTAACAGCTGTTGTAGAGATGTGTCTGCTGCTAGAACTCTGTGTGGCATTGAACCGGTCTCTAATCTAAGCTGCTGTTAACCTGCGATTTCTGAGGCTGGTGACTCGGATAAACTTATCCTCAGAAGCAGAGGTGACTCTTGGTCCTTCTTTCCTGGGGCGGTCCTCATGTGAGCCAGTTTCTTTGTAGTGCTTGATGGTTTTTGCCACTGCACTTGGGGACACTTTCAAAGTTTTCCCAATTTTTCGGACTGACTGACCTTCATTTCTTTAAGTAATGATGGCCACTCGTTTTTCTTTACTTAGCTGCTTTTTTCTTGCCATAATACAAATTCTAACAGTCTATTCAGTAGGACTATCAGCTGTGTATCCACCAGACTTCTGCACAGCACAACTGATGGTCCCAACACCATTTATATGGCAAGAAATCCCACTTATTAAACCTGACAGGACATACCTTTGAAGTGAAAACCATTCCCGGTGACTACCTCTTGAAGCTCATCAAGAGAATGCCAAGAGTGTGCAAAGCAGTCATCAAAGCAAAAGGTGGCTACTTTGAAGAACCTAGAATATAAGACATCATTTCAGTTGTTTCACACTTTTTTGTTAAGTATATAATTCCGATATGGCCAGATATGGCCTGGGTCAGATGTGCCATCATTTGAAGTGACCTCTTTAAAGTGTCATCAGAAATATTGCAGAAATAGTCCAGAAATCGGCCAGACGGTAAGACCAATCACTATCTTCTAAATTTACTTGCCTTTCTTTTCCTCCCCTGCTCTTTAACCATGCTCACATTATCCCCACCGTTTTTGCTCCACTAATCCTCATTTTCCTTCACCCACCTGTTTCCCTTCTCTCCACTTATTCTCACTGCTGGTGACACATCCCCCAATCCTGCCCCCCGCCTCATACATTACTACCCCTTACCCTATCCTTCTCACACTATGAGAAACCACCGCAACCCCTCACACTTAAAACCTGTGCAACTGACCCCCACCACACTGCTTCCCCTCTCTGGGGCACTTTGGAATGCCCACTCTGTCTGCAACAAGCTCCACATGGTCCATGATCTCTTCACTTCTCGCAACCTTTTCTTCCTGGCCCTCACTGAGACCTGGCTGACGCCCCCTGACACGGCCTCGCCTGCAGCACTGAGTTACGGTGGCCTCCAATTTACCCACACTCCTCGCTCTGGCAACAGACATGGTGGAGGAGTGGGTATCTGTTGTGAATTCTGCTCTTGGGCTCCCTCCGGTGGTTGTAAGTGGTAGCGCTGCTGTCTCTGAATCGCAGCATTTATCAGGTGTGTTCACTTTGTGCAATTTTGACTGGGCTATTTAGTCTTGCTTCACCCTTTAGTCAGTGCCAGTTGTCCATTGTTCCTGGAGGATTCACATCTCTGCCTGGTCTCTCGTGCTTTGCAGTTCTTTTCAACAAAGATAAGTTCTGGCCTTGATTTTTTGCTGTCCACATGCTGTGGCCTTATTGTTCTGTTCTTTTCCATGTTTTTTGTCTTGTCCAGCTTGGTCTGTATAAGGATTTCTTTAGCCAAGCTGGTATCTCTGGAGATGCAGATATACCCTCCATATCTTTAGTTAGCTGTGGAGTTTTTGTATTTTCTGTGGTGGATATTTTCTAGTGTTTTAATACTGACTGCATAGTACTCTGTCCTATCCTTTCTATTTAGCTAGAAGTGGCCTCCTTTGCTAAATTCTGATTTCAGTCTGTGTATGTTTTTCCCCTCTCCTCTCACAGTCAATATTTGTGGGGGGCTGCCTATCCTTTGGGGATTTTCTCTGAGGCAAGATAGTTTTCCCTTTTCTATCTCTAGGGGTAATTAGTCCTCCGGCTGTGTCAAGATGTCTAGGGAGCGCTAGGTACATTCCACGGCTACTTCTAGTTGCGGTGTTAGGTTCAGGGTCTGCGGTCAGTACAGGTACCACCTTCTCCAGAGTACGTCTTATGCTGCTCCTAGGCCACCAGTTCATAACAGGTATCCTTCTTTCTAAAAACTGCTCCTTCAACCCTATCCAACCCCCACCCTCCCTTATCCTCCCTTCTTTCGAGGTTCACTCTGTCCGTATTTACGCTCCCACCAATCTCCAAATGGCTGTCATATACCGACCACCTGGCTCAGCCACTGCCTTCGTCGACCAATTCTCCACCTGGCTCCTTCACTTTCTCTCTGCCGACATCCCCACCATCATCATGGGCGACTTTAATATCCCTACTGACACCCACCAGCCAGCAGCCTCCAAACTACTGGCCCTTACTTCATCCTTTGGGCTCACCCATTGGTCCACCACAGCCACCCACACAGACGGACATACACTAGACCTCATCTTCACCCGCCTTTGTTCCTTATCTAATCTCACAAACTCTCCCTTCCCCCTATCTGACCACCATCTACTCACCTTCTCATCCTTGTCCTCCTCACCTGCCCCCCATGTCCAGCCATTACCACATCCTCGCAGAAACCTCGCACATCTAGACACTCAGACTCTCAGACTCTCTCCTACCCCTGTCCTCCATATCTTCACTGCACGACACGGACAGCGCCACCACTTTCTATAACTCGACCCTGTTGTGAATTCTGCTTTTGGGTTCCCTCCGGTGGTAGTAGGTGGTAATGCAGTTGTCCCTGGGTTGCAGTCCTGGTCAGGTGTGTCTGCTGATTGCAGTTCTGACTGGGGTATTTAGGTGTGCAGGATTCATTAATCCTTGCCAGTTGTCAATTGTTGTTGGGAGGTGTAGGACCTCTGCCTGGTTCCTTCTGCCTTTCTGCCAAATCAGCAAAGATAAGTGTCTGTTTTTTTTTCCTGTGGCACACATGCTGTGTGCTTCACAATTCAGTGCTATTCTTTGTGTTTTCTTGTCCAGCTTAGATTGTGTCAGTATTTTCTCAGTCTTGTTGGATTCTCTGGAGTGGCAGATATACATTCCATGTCTTTAGTTAGATTGTGGAACTTTTTGTATTATCTGTTGTGGATATTTTTGGAAGGGTTTTAATACTGACCGCCTAGTAATCTGTCCTATCCTTTCCTATTTAGCTAGAGTGGCCTCTTTTGCTAAATCCTGTTTTCTCCCTGCGTGTGTCTATTCTTCTCCTACTCACAGTCATTATTCGTGGGGGGCTGCCTATCCTTTGGGGGTCTGCTCTGAGGCAAGATAGCATTCCTATTTCCATCTATAGGGGTATTTAGTCCTCCGGCTGTGTCAAGGTGTCTAGGGTTTGTTAGGCACACCCCACGGCTACTTCTAGTTGCGGTGTTAGTTCAGGATCTGCGGTCAGTACAGGTTCCACCGACTCCAGAGAAAGTTTTCATGCGGCTCCAAGGTCACCAGATCATAACAGTACAACTGGCCCATAATGAGTTAAATGCATCTCAGAAGAAGGGAAGAAAGGTGTTGAGCCATTTTTTTTCTGCAGTCTGTTCTGTCTTTTCTTCCCTCTTTATTTATGGGTGGCTGAGGAGTCTTGTGCCAGCATGGATGTTCAGGAATTAGATTCTCGTGTAGACCAGCTTGCTGCTAGGGTACAGGGTATTTCTGATTATATTGTTCAGACTCCTGCTTTAGAGCCAAAGATTCCTACCCCTGATTTGTTTTTTGGTGATAGGTCCAAATTTTTGGGGTTTAAAAACAATTGTAAACTGTTTTTTGCTCTGAGACCGCGATCCTCCAGGGATTCCATTCAGCAGGTTAAAATTGTCATCTCCCTGCTGCGTGGCGATCCACAGGATTGGGCATTTTCCCTGGAATCAGGGAATCCGGCCTTGCTTAATGTAGATTCCTTTTTTCAGGCTTTAGGATTATTATATGATGAACCTAATTCTGTGGATCAAGCGGAGAAAACCTTGTTGGCCCTGTCTCAGGGTCAAGAGGCGGCAGAATTGTATTGTCGGAAATTTAGAAAATGGTCTGTGTTGACTAAATGGAATGAGGATGCTTTGGCGGCAATTTTCAGAAAGGGTCTTTCTGAATCCGTTAAAGATGTTATGGTGGGGTTTCCCATGCCTTCCGGTCTGAGTGATTCTATGTCTCTGGCCATTCAGATTGATCGGTGCTTGCGGGAGCGTCAAACTGTGCGCGCTGTGGCATCGCCCTTAGAGCAAAGTCCTGAGCCAATGCAGTGTGATAGGATTTTGTCTAGAACGGAACAACAAGGATTCAGACGTCAGAATAGGTTGTGTTATTATTGCGGCGACGCTTCTCATGTCATTTCAGTCTGCCCTAAGCGGACAAAAAGGATCGCTAGTTCATTTACCATCAGTACTGTACAACCTAAATTTCTGTTATCGGTGTCCTTGATCTGCTCATTGTCATCATTTTCTGTCATGGCGTTTGTGGATTCAGGCGCCGCCTTGAACTTAATGGATTTTGAGTTTGCCAGGCGTTGTGGTTTTCCCTTGCAGCCTTTGCAGAACCCTATTCCTTTAAGGGGGATTGATGCTACACCTTTGGCTAAAAATAAGCCCCAGTTTTGGACACAGGTGACCATGCACATGGCGCCAGCCCATCAGGAAGATTGTCAATTTCTGGTGTTGCATAATTTGCATGATGTTATCGTGCTGAGTTTCCCGTGGTTGCAGGTACATAATCCTGTGTTGGATTGGAAATCTATGTCTGTGACTAGTTGGGGTTGTCAGGGGGTTCATAATGATGTTCCTTTGATGTCAATCTCCTCTTCTTCCTCTTCTGAAATTCCAGAGTTTTTGTCTGATTTTCAGGATGTATTCGATGAGCCCAAGTCCAGTTCCCTTCCACCGCACAGGGACTGTGATTGTGCGATTGACTTGATTCCAGGCAGTAAGTTTCCTAAAGGCCGACTTTTCAACCTGTCTGTGCCTGAACATACCGCCATGCGGAGTTATGTTAAGGAGTCTTTGGAGAAAGGGCATATTCGGCCATCTTCTTCACCGTTGGGAGCAGGTTTTTTTTTTGTTGCTAAGAAGGATGGCTCCTTGAGACCTTGTATTGATTATCGCCTCTTGAATAAGATCACGGTCAAGTTTCAATACCCTTTACCTTTGCTTTCCGATTTGTTTGCTAGGATTAAGGGGGCTAGTTGGTTTACGAAGATTGACCTTCGGGGGGCATATAATCTTGTTCGTATTAAGCAGGGTGATGAATGGAAAACTGCGTTTAATACGCCCGAAGGCCATTTTGAATACCTTGTGATGCCATTCGGGCTCACTAACGCTCCATCTGTTTTTCAATCCTTCATGCATGATATCTTCCGGACTTATATTGATAAATTTTTGATTGTATATTTGGACAATATTTTGATTTTTTCCGATGATTGGAAGTCTCATGTGGAACAGGTCAGGATGGTATTTCAGATCCTTCGTGACAATGCTTTGTTTGTGAAGGGGTCTAAGTGTCTCTTTGGGGTGCAGAAGGTTTCTTTTTTGGGCTTTATTTTTTCTCCCTCATCTATGGAGATGGATCCGGTTAAGGTTCAGGCCATTCATGATTGGATTCAACCCACATCCGTGAAGAGCCTTCAGAAATTTTTGGGTTTTGCAAATTTTTATCGCCGGTTCATTGCTAACTTCTCCAGCGTGGTTAAACCCTTGACTGATTTGACGAAAAAAGGCGCTGATGTGGCGAATTGGTCCTCTGCGGCTGTCTCTGCCTTTCAGGAGCTTAAACGCCGATTTACTTCTGCTCTGGTGTTGCGCCGACCAGATGTTTCTCTTCCGTTTCAGGTTGAGATTGATGCTTCTGAGATTGGGGCAGGGGCCGTTTTGTCTCAGAGGGATTCTGTTGGTTCTTTGATGAAACCGTGTGTTTTCTTCTCCCACAAGTTTTCGCCTGCTGAACGCAATTATGATGTCGGCAATCGGGAGTTGCTGGCTATGAAGTGGGCGTTTGAGGAGTGGCGACATTGGCTTGAGGGAGCTAAGCACCGTATTGTGGTCCTGACCGATCATAAGAATTTGATTTACCTCGAGTCTGCCAAACGGCTGAGTCCTAGACAGGCTCGATGGTCCTTGTTTTTTTCCCGTTTTGATTTCGTGGTTTCGTATCTTCCGGGTTCTAAGAATATTAAGGCTGATGCCCTTTCTAGGAGTTTTTTTGCCTGATTCTCCTGAGGTCCTTGAACCGGTCGCATTCTGAAAGAAGGGGTGGTCCTTTCTGCCATTTCCCCTGATTTACGGCGGGTTCTTCAGGAATTTCAGGCTGATAGACCTGATCGCTGTCCTGTGGGGAAATTGTTTGTTCCTGACAGATGGACTAGTAGAGTGATTTCTGAGGTTCACTGTTCTGTGTTGGCTGGTCATCCTGGTATTTTTGGTACCAGAGATTTGGTTGCTAGGTCCTTTTGGTGGCCTTTGTTGTCACGTGATGTGCGTTCTTTTGTGCAGTCCTGTGGGACTTGTGCGCGGGCCAAGCCTTGTTGTTCCCGTGCTAGTGGGTTACTTTTGCCATTGCCAGTCCCTGAGAGGCCCTGGACGCATATTTCTATGGATTTTATTTCTGATCTTCCGGTTTCCCAAAGGATGTCGGTTATCTGGGTTGCTTGTGACCGGTTTTCTAAGATGGTTCATTTGGTGCCTTTGCCTAAATTGCCTTCCTCTTCAGAGTTGGTTCCGTTGTTTTTTCAGCATGTTGTTCGTTTGCATGGTATTCCGGAGAATATTGTGTCCGACAGAGGTTCCCAGTTTGTTTCTAGGTTTTGGCGGGCCTTTTGTGCTAGGCTGGGCATTGATTTGTCTTTTTCTTCTGCATTTCATCCTCAGACAAATGGCCAGACCGAGCGAACTAATCAGACTTTGGAGACTTATTTGAGATGCTTTGTGTCTGCCGATCAGGATGATTGGGTGGCCTTTTTGCCATTGGCCGAGTTTGCCCTTAATAATCGGGCTAGTTCGGCTACTTTGGTGTCGCCTTTTTTTGTAATTTTGGTTTTCATCCTCGTTTTTCTTCTGGGCAGGTTGAGCCTTCTGACTGTCCTGGTGTGGATTCTGTGGTTGACAGGTTGCAGCAGATTTGGGCTCATGTGGTGGACAATTTTGTGTTGTCTCAGGAGGAGGCTCAATGTTTTGCTAACCGTCGTCGGTGTGTTGGTTCCCGGCTTCGGGTTGGGGATTTGGTTTGGTTGTCTTCCCGTCATGTTCCTATGAAGGTCTCTTCCCCTAAGTTTAAGCCTCGGTTTATTGGTCCTTATTGGATTTCTGAGATTATTAATCCTGTGTCTTTTCGATTGGCGCTTCCGGCCTCTTTTGCTATCCATAATGTCTTCCATAGATCTTTATTGCGGAAATATGTGGTGCCCGTTGTTCCCTCTGTTGATCCTCCGGCCCCTGTTTTGGTTGATGGGGAGTTGGAGTATGTGGTTGAGAAGATTTTGGATTCTCGTTTTTCGAGGCAGAGGCTTCAGTACCTTGTCAAATGGAAGGGTTATGGCCAGGAGGATAATTCTTGGGTTTTTGCTTCTGATGTCCATGCTGCTGATCTGGTCCGTGCCTTTCATCTGGCTCGTCCTGATCGGCCTGGGGGCGCTGGTGAGGGTTCGGTGACCCCTCCTCAAGGGGAGGGTACTGTTGTGAATTCTGATTTTGGGTTCCCTCCGGTGGTAGTAGGTGGTAATGCAGTTGTCCCTGGGTTGCAGTCCTGGTCAGGTGTGTCTGCTGATTGCAGTTCTGACTGGGGTATTTAGGTGTGCAGGATTCATTAATCCTTGCCAGTTGTCAATTGTTGTTGGGAGGTGTAGGACCTCTGCCTGGTTCCTTCTGCCTTTCTGCCAAATCAGCAAAGATAAGTGTCTGTTTTTTCTTCCTGTGGCACACATGCTGTGTGCTTCACAATTCAGTGCTATTCTTTGTGTTTTCTTGTCCAGCTTAGATTGTGTCAGTATTTTCTCAGTCTTGTTGGATTCTCTGGAGTGGCAGATATACATTCCATGTCTTTAGTTAGATTGTGGAACTTTTTGTATTATCTGTTGTGGATATTTTTGGAAGGGTTTTAATACTGACCGCCTAGTAATCTGTCCTATCCTTTCCTATTTAGCTAGAGTGGCCTCTTTTGCTAAATCCTGTTTTCTCCCTGCGTGTGTCTATTCTTCTCCTACTCACAGTCATTATTTGTGGGGGGCTGCCTATCCTTTGGGGGTCTGCTCTGAGGCAAGATAGCATTCCTATTTCCATCTATAGGGGTATTTAGTCCTCCGGGTGTGTCGAGGTGTCTAGGGTTTGTTAGGCACACCCCATGGCTACTTCTAGTTGCGGTGTTAGTTCAGGATCTGCGGTCAGTACAGGTTCCACCGACTCCAGAGAAAGTTTTCATGCGGCTCCAAGGTCACCAGATCATAACAGACCCTCACATCAGCCATAGACTCAGTTGCCCCTCTCACGCATGGCACAGTGCGACAAACCAATAGGCAACCTTGGCATAACAATGTCACAAAAAAACTTCGACAAGCATCCAGGGTTGCGGAGCGGCGTTGGAAGAAAACACGCCTGCCAGACGACTTCACTGCCTTCAAACAAGCTACATTTGACTTCAAATCAGCCCTCACCTCTGCTAAACAGACCTATTTCACTAACTTTGTATCTTCTCTATCCTTATAACACATGAAAACAGGATTGTTGAAAAAGGGAAATCAAAACTCGTGTAACATATTATCCCTTTAAAAAATTTTTTAATTTTTATTTCAAAATGTATTAAAAAACACCACTTCCCAGTGAAAACGAAAAAAGAAACTGATATTAGACAGATCTACTGGGTGCACCTGCCCTAGACCAATGACACTACGCTCCCCTACTATCCCTTCCTGACAGTGGAGGTTGGCACCCTGATAGATAATTTGGCGCCCCCACTCAACGGCGGCTGATACCTACTGGCCCTATAAAGGCCCTAGCCGACTATAGGAGGGAAAACATAGAGCAATCAGTAGAAATGAAGAAAGCGTAGGAGAGCTAAACTACGGTGCACACCGGTAATATAAACTTTCCTAATGAAAGCCCAAATTTGGGGCAATAACACTACCATAGACATATAATAAAACATATACCACATTACACTCCAAAATGAATAATGTTTTTCTTTAGATAGATATGTCAATTCTATTGCACAGCCTAAACAAATAAACAGCTATGTGCATAGAGGGTAGATATTGAAAAAGGAAAGATATAAATCTCAAATGACCTGGTTCGGTCCAAATTCAAGCCTGTGTGTAACAACACCTCCCTGTCAGCAGTGGGTTGGGATTAGAATAAATAAATAAGACCATGTCTCAACATTGTAACCATTTTCCATTACCCATACACACAATAATGGCCAGGGATAGGTATCTAAGTTAACACACAATGCCGGTGGACCATTAAATGATTTAAGAGGCAGCCAGTAACGAGGGGTATTATCCCCCACACAAAAACACTTAGCTGTCCACAATACGCCCCGACGCGTTTCCCCGTCATACGGTTCCTCAGGAGGCAGAGAGCGGATATGATGAACCGGAGGTCAGTGATGCAGGTGCCCTAATACCAGGACAGACCTGATTAGATCACCAGGGAGGGGACTTATATATCAAAAATGTAGCACCTGCTAAGCAATTGACAGGATGTTACAGAGTCCCTCCTCCCCCTCTTTTTCCGGATAACACCGGACGTAGTAATGCACACACATGATCCATTAATGTGTGCCAGTGAACAGATACATAGGGATGTGTCAATATAGCTCAGGGGCTCCCCTCCCCCCGAAGAGACACATCGATTGTTAGTAAAGTGATTAACATACCATCACGGGCACAAATCCCCTCAGACCGTTTCACACCGCATGGTGTGTGCTGGACGCCGCCATGCTGGATCCTCATTGCCAGACTGCGCATGCGCCAGACCCTAGTGCGACGCCCGGAGGCGGTGCATGTAAGCTAAGATGCAAGAGGCCAAGCTGCTATAGTGCGCATCATACCTGTTAGGCGCCGCCATCTTTGGTGTGATATAGCACATCACAGTGCGGTCCAGAGATTCATTAGGGCAGCGCAGGCGCCCAAACAGGTAGTCTGCTTGCAAGATAATAAACACTATTACACTAAAAAAAGTGAATGGTGATAAAAACAAATGCACTTCCCAGCGGGACCAATTTCAATGGTCCATAATATAACGTGAAAACAGTAAAATAAGAGATGAAAACTTTTTTATATACAGATACACATATCACACTACCGGTACTGAGAGTGTACCGACAATAATAATACAAGGAGAAAAATAAATACATTGATAAACAGTCACAATCGACCCCTACACATAAGTAGTAGAGTTTGGCATGACGGTCCCAAAATCAGGTAACCCACTCCATAAGAAACAATGGGACAGGAACAAAACTAATCTCATAGTACATATGAGATGGAAGGCATGCTATCTTCTCTATCCTACAACCCAAAACAACTGTTCAGCACATTTAACTCCCTCCTCCGCCCACCACTGCCACCTCCAACTCCCTTCATCTCTTCCGAGGACTTTGCCACCTACTTCAAAAACAAGATCGACCAAACAAGGCAAACCTTTACTTGTCCACCACCCCAACCACTCAATATACCAGACCTCTGCCCTTCCCTAATAACCTCCCTCTCCAACATCACTGAAGGAGAGCTTACTCGCCTCTTTTCCAAATCACACCTCACCACCTGTGCACTTGACCCCATGCCTTCCCACCTGCTCCCCAACCTCACTAACACGCTTATTCCAGCCCTAACCCATCTCTTCAACCTATCGCTCTCTTCTGGTACCTTCCCCTCTGCCTTCAAACATGCCACCGTCACACCCATCCTCAAAAAACTATCCTTGACCCAACTGCTATGCCCAGCTATTGCCCCATATCACTGCTCCCGTTTGCTTCAAAACTCCTTGAGCAGCATGTCCATGGTCAACTTTCCTCCCACCTCTCATCTAACTCTCTCCTTGACAACCTCCAATCTGGCTTCCGCCCCCACCACTCCACCGAAACTGCCCTGACAAAAATTACTAATGACCTAGTCACAGCCAAAGCTAACAGACAGTTCTCCAACCTCTTCCTTCTTGACCTGTCCTCTGCTTTCGACACAGTCGATCACTGCCTACTGCTACAGATTCTTTCTTCCCTTGGCATCAAAGACCTCGCCCTGTCCTGGATTGCCTCATACCTATCCAACCGCACATTTAGCGTTTCCCACTCCCACACTACCTCCTCTGTCCTAGGACCCCTACTTTTTTCCATCTATACCCTTGGCCTAGGACAACTCATAAAGTCCCATGGCTTCCAGTATCACCTGTATGCAGACGACACTCAGATCTACCTCTCTGGCCCAGATGTCACCTCCCTGCTGTCCAGAATCCCGAAGTGTCTGTCAGCCATATCCTCCTTCTTCACCTCTCGCTTCCTAAAACTCAATGTAGACAAAACCGAATTCATCATCTTTCCCCCACCTCACGTATCCCCCCTACCCAATCTATCTATTATGGTGAACAGCATCACGCTCTCTCCCGCTCCTGAAATCCGCTGCCTCGGGGTAACTCTTGACTCTGCCCTGTCCTTCAAACCTCACGTCCAAGCTCTTGCCACCTCCTGTCGCCTCCAACTCAAAAATATTGCCAGAATCCGTTCCTTCCTCAGTCCACAATCTACCAAAACTCTTGTGCATGCTCTCATCATCTCCCGCCTCGATTACTGCAACACCCTCCTCTGTGGCCTCCCCGCTAACTCTTTTGCACCACTCCAGTCTGTCCTCAACTCTGCTGCCCGCTTAATCCACCTCTCTTCTCGCTACTCCCCTGCTTCTCCCCTCTGCAAATCCCTCCACTGGCTCTCAATCCCCTAACGAATCCAGTTCAAACTACTAACACTGATCTACAAAGCCATCCACAACCTGTCCCCTCCCTATATCTCTGAACTAATCTCCCACTATCTTCCCTCACGTAATCTTCGTTCATCCCAAGACCTCCTACTCTCCTCCACACTTATTCGTTCCTCACACAATCGCCTCCAAGATTTCTCCCGAATATCCCCCATCCTCTGGAATTCCATGCCTCAACACGTCCGATTATCCACCACCCTCGGATCCTTCAGACGGAACCTGAAAACCCAACTCTTCTGGAAAGCCTACAGCCTACAATAACCGAGCCGCCGCCTCACCACCGCCAGAGCCGCCGCCGCCTCACCCCTACCTTCTGTCTCTTCCCCACTATCCCATAGAATGTAAGTCCGCAAGGACAGGGTCCTCTCCCCTCTGTACCAGTGTGTCACTGTAAACCTGTTTACTGTAAATGATATCTATAACTCTGTATGTAACCCCTTTCTCATGTACAGCACCATGGAATTAATGGTGCTATATAAATAAATAATAATAATAATTCCACATGTGTTAATTCATAGTTTTAATGCCTTTAGTGTGAATGTACAATTTTCATAGTCATGAAACATGAAAATACAGAAAAATCTTTAAATGAGAAGGCGTGTCCAAACTTTTGGTCTGTACTGTATATATACCAGGAGGGGGTCCAGGGTGAGGGACTTATATACCAGGATGGAGGGTACACATATATACACTACTGTTTCAAAGTTTAGGGTCACTTAGAAATGTCCTTATTTTTTTAAAGAAAAGCATAGTTTTTTCCAATGAAGCTAACAAATGTGTCACGATCCAGGTTTGGATCTGTGGCAGATCTGCTTTGCCTCTGATTAAAACCTTTTTTCCTTTCAGGTCACTGGTGTTGTTGCATTGCATTGCTGCTGGGTCAGCTGATGTTGGTGACCACTCCCACCATCCTTCATAAGGTCACCTGGTGCATCAGCTGACTGTTGGTTATACAGTTCATTCTGCAGCGACCAAGCTGGGGGAAGGAGCTTGCTGGGAACAGTTGTTCTTCTGCTGAGTCCAGTCAATCTGATGTTTCTTCCCGCTGTGCTGTGCTTTGCAGCAATAAGGTAAGTGTTGTTTGCCTATGCACATGTGGAAAAAAGGGAATCCAGCTCCAAGAGATAAAATCACTTAGCTTTATTAGTATTCTTTTAAAATAAAAATAGGCTATAAGACATACAAAAAACGGGTATACCGGAAGGAGAGTGCCTGTATAAACTGTACGCGTTTCAACCACACAAGTGCTTAGTCTCAGTTAGCTCTGGCCAGGCATAGCATCAATTTATACAAAGGTGTGGAAAGAGAAAAAAAAAACCCACACCATTACTACCTTCAACAAATATATAAGGTAATGAATTAAATGTTAGAAGCTGGAATTGTCAAGTTAATGTTAACCCCTTCCCGACCTGTGACACAGCGTATGCGTCATGAAAGTCGGTGCCAATCCGACCTGTGACGCATATGCTGTGTCACAGAATGATCGCGTCCCTGCAGATCGGGTGAAAGGGTTAACTCCAATTTTACCCGATCTGCAGAGACAGGGGGAGTGGTACTTCAGCCCAGGGGGGGTGGCTTCACCCCCCCCCCGTGGCTACAATCGCTCTGATTGGCAGTTTCACTTTCAACAGCCAATCAGAGCGATTTGTAATATTTCACCTATGAAAATGGTGAAATATTACAATCCAGCCATGGCCGATGCTGCAATAGCATCTGCCATGGCTGGAGACCCCGATCTGCCAGCCGGCAGATTCGTTCCTGCACATTTTGGTCGCTGTGATAAGTTCTATCACAGCGATCAAAATAAAAAAAATAGTAAATAAATCCCCCCCTTTATCACCCCCATAGGTAGGGACAATAATAAAATACAGAAAATATAATTATTTTTGTTTTTCCATTAGGGTTAGGGTTAGGGTTAGGGGTACAGTTAGGGGTACGGTTAGGGGTAGGGTTAGGGCTAGGGTTAGAGGGTAGGGTTGCACTTAGGGTTGCACTTAGGGCTAGGGTTGCACTTAGGGTTGCACTTAGGGCTAGGGTTGCACTTAGGGTTGCACTTAGGGTTGCACTTAGGGCTAGGGTTGCACTTAGGGTTGCACTTAGGGCTAGGGTTGCACTTAGGGCTAGGGTTGCACTTAGGGCTAGGGTTAGAATTAGGGTTAGAATTAGGGTTAGGGTTGGAATTAGGGTTAGAATTAGGCTATGTGCACACGGTGCGGATTTGGCTGCGGATCCGCAGCGGATTGGTCGCTGCGGATTCGTATCAGTTTTCCATCACGTTTACAGTACCACGTAAACCTATGGAAAACCAAATCCGCTGTGCCCATGGTGCGGAAAATACAGCGCGGAAACGCTGCGTTGTATTTTCCGCAGCATGTCAATTCTTTGTGCAATTCCGCAGCGTTTTACACCTGCTCCATAATAGGAATCCGCAAGTGAAATCCACACAAAAAACACTGGAAATCCGCGGTAAATCCGCAGGTAAAGCGCAGTGCGTTTTACCTGCAGATTTTTCAAAAACTGCGGAAAAATCCACACAAATCCGCAACGTGAGCACATAGCCTTAGGGTTAGGGTTGGAATTAGGGGTAAGACTAGGGTTAGGGGTGTGTTGGGGTTAGGGTTGTGGTTAGGGTTGGGATTAGAGTTAGGGGTGTGTTGGGGTTAGTGTTGGAGTTAGAATTGAGGGGTTTCCACTTTTTAGGCACATCAGGGGGTCTCCAAACGCGACACGGCGCCACCATTGATTCCAGCCAATCTTGCGTTGAAAAAGTAAAATGGTGCTCTCTCCCTTCTGAGCCCCGACGTGTGCCCAAACAGTGGTTTACCCCCACATATGGGGTACCAGCGTACTCAGGAGAAACTGATCAACAACTTTTGGGGTCCAATTTCTCCTGTAACCCTTGGGAAAATAAAAAATTGTGGGCTAAAAAATTATTTTTGAGGAAAGAAAAATGATTTTTTATTTTCACGGCTCTGCGTTATAAACTTCTGTGAAGCACTTGGGGGTTCAAAGTGCTCACCACACATCTAGATAAGTTCCCTTGGGGGTTTAGTTTCCAAAATGGGGTCACTTGTGGGGAGTTTCTACTGTTTAGGCACATCAGGGGCTCTGCAAACGCAACGTGATGCCCACAGAGCATTCCATCAAAGTCTGCATTTCAAAACGTCACTACTTCACTTCCGAGCTCCGGCATGTGCCCAAACAGTGGTTTACCCCCACATATGGGGTATCACCGTACTCAGGAGAAACTGGACAACAACTCTTGGGGTCAAATTTCTCCTGTTACCCTTGGGAAAATAAAAAAATCAGAGATAAAAAAAATTTTTTGAGGAAAGAAAACGTATTTATTATTTTCACGGCTCTGCGTTATAAACTTCTGTGAAGCACTTAGGGGTTCAAAGTGCTCACCACACATCTAGATAAGTTCCCTTGGGGGTTTAGTTTCCAAAATGGGGTCACTTGTGGGGGGTTTCTACTGTTTAGGCACATCAGGGGCTCTGCAAACGCAACGTGATGCCCGCAGAGCATTCCATCAAAGTCTGCATTTCAAAACATCACTACTTCACTTCCAAGCCCCGGCATGTGCCCAAACAGTGGTTTACCCCCACATATGGGGTATCAGCATACTCAGGAGAAAATGGACAACAACTCTTGGGGTCAAATTTCTCCTGTTACCCTTGGGAAAATAAAAAAATCAGGGCTAAAAAATTTTTTTTTGAGGAAAGAAAACGTATTTATTATTTTCACGGCTCTGCGTTATAAACTTCTGTGAAGCACTTAGGGGTTCAAAGTGGTCACCACACATCTAGATAAGTTCCTTTGGGGGTCTAGTTTCCAAAATGGGGTCACTTATGGGGAAGCTCCAATGTTTAGGCACACAGGGGCTCTCCAAACGCGACATGGTGTCCGCTAATGATTGGAGCTAATTTTCCATTCAAAAAGTCAAATGGCGCGCCTTCCCTTCCGAGCCTTGCCATGCGCCCAAACAGTGGTTTACCCCCACATATGAGGTATCGGCGTACTCAGGAGAAATTGCCCAACAAATTTTAGGATCCATTTTATCCTGTCGCCCATGTGAAAATTAAAAAATTGAGGCTAAAAGAATTTTTTTGTGAAAAAAGTACTTTTTCATTTTTACGGATCAATTTGTGAAGCACCTGAGGGTTTAAAGTGCTCACTATGCATCTAGATAAGTTCCTTGGGGGGTCTCCTTTCCAAAATGGGGTCACCTGTGGGGAAGCTCCAATGTTTAGGCACACAGGGGCTCTCCAAACGCGACATGGTGTCCGCTAACGATGGAGATAATTTTTCATTCAAAAAGTCAAATGGCGCTCCTTCCCTTCCGAGACTTACCATGTGCCCAAACAGTGGTTTACCCCCACATGTGAGGTATCAGTGTACTCAGGAGAAATTGCCTAACAAATTTTAGGATCCATTTTATCCTGTTGCCCATGTGAAAATTAAAAAATTGAGGCTAAAATAATTTTTTTGTTAAAAAAAAGTACTTTTTCATTTTTATGGATCAATTTGTGAAGCACCTGGGGGTTTAAAGTGCTCACTATGCATCTAGATAAGTTCCTTGGGGCGTCTAGTTTCCAAAATGGGGTCACTTGTGGGGGAGCTCCAATGTTTAGGCACACGGGGGCTCTCCGAACGCGACATGGTGTCCGCTAAAGATTGGAGCCAATTTTTCATTCAAAAAGTCAAATGGCGCTCCTTCCCTTCCGAGTTCTGCCGTGCGCCCAAACAGTAGTTTACCCCCACATATGAGGTATCAGCGTACTCAGAACAAATTGGACAACAACTTTCATTGTCCAGTTTTTCCTTTTACCCTTGGGAAAATAAAAAAATTGTTGCTAAAAATCATTTTTGTGACTAAAAAGTTAAATGTTCATTTTTTACTTCCATGTTGCTTCTGCTGCTGTGAAACACCTGAAGGGTTAATAAACTTCTTGAATGTGGTTTTGAGCACCTTGAGGGGTGCAGTTTTTAGAATGGTGTCACTTTTGGGTATTTTCAGCCATATAGAACCCTCAAATTGACTTCAAATGTGAGGTGGTCCCTAAAAAAAATGGTTTTGTAAATTTTGTTGTAAAAATGAGAAATCACTGGTCAAATTTTAACCCTTATAACTTCCTAGCAAAAAAAAAATGTTGTTTCCAAAATTGTGCTGATGTAAAGTAGACATGTGGGAAATGTTATTTATTAACTATTTTGTGTCACATAACTCTCTGGTTTAACAGAATAAAAATTCAAAATGTGAAAATTGCAAAATTTTCAAAATTTTCGCCAAATTTCCATTTTTTTCACAAATAAACACAGAAATTATCGACCTAAATTTACCACTAACATGAAGCCCAATATGTCACGAAAAAACAGTCTCAGAATCGCTACGATCCGTTGAAGCGTTCCCGAGTTATTACCTCATAAAGGGACACTGGTCAGAATTGCAAAAAACGGCAAGGTCATTAAGGCCAAAATAGGCTGGGTCATGAAGGGGTTAAAGAAATAAACAAAGAACAGTCAATAATGCAACATGATTTCTTTTTTAAGATTTAAACCTGATGGAACACATGTATTTTACAAATACCATCTCTCTGTTCCCACCCCGTGGATCTATATTAATTTGTTCTATTGCAAAAACTTGAAGGAACGTGGTTTGTCTATTGTGAACGGTAACAAAATGTTTTGATAAATTAGAAATATTACTTGTAGCTGGCTGTGAAATGTCATATAAATGTTCTCTTATTCTATTTTTTAATTTGCGAATAGTGGAACCAACATATTGGAGTTTGCATGCTGAGCACTCCATAATATAGACCACATGGTCAGAACTGCAATTCAAAAATTTTTTAATTTTGTGGAATTTTTTCATTTTTATTATCTGAAAAAGTCAAAGTTTTTTTAGACTGTGAACATGTTTTACATGGAAATTGTCCACACTTGTAACAGCCTGTCATGGTCAACCAATGAGATGGTTTGGAATTCTTGTTTGGATTGTAAAAGCTTGGAGACAAATAACTCCCTAACGTTGGTGCACGTCTAGCCACTATTTTAATACCATTTTTTTTTAAATACTGTCCATAGCATCATCATTTCTGAGAATATTCAAATTGCGATGTATAATATTTGAAATGGCTTTAACCCCTTAGGCCGGTTTCACACGTCAGTGATTCCGGTACGTGAGGTGACAGTTTCCTCACGTACCGGAGACACTGACACACGTAGACCCATAAAAATCAATGCATCTGTGCAGATGTCATTGATTTTTTGCGGACCGTGTCTCCGTGTGCCAAACACGGAGACATGTCAGTGTTCGTGGGAGCGCACGTTTTACACGGACCCAATAGAGTCAATGGGTCCGCGTAAAACACGGACCTCACACGGACATTCTCCGTCTGGGGTCCGTGTGCGTGCAGGAGACAGCGCTACAGTAAGCGCTGTCCCCCCCACATGGTGCTGAAGCCGGTATTCATATCTTCCCTGTAGCAGCGTTTGCTATAGAGAAAATATGAAGAATAGTGTTAAAAATAAAGATCCATGTGTCCGCCGCCCCCCCACCCCCTGTGCGCCCCCCCGCTGGTCAGAAAATACTTACCCGCTCCCTCGCTCCTTCCTGGTCTGGCCGCGCCTCCTACTGTATGCGGTCACGTGGGGCCGATCATTTACAATCATGAATAGTCGGCTCCGCCCCTATGGGAGGTGGAGCCACATATTCATGACTGTAAATGATCGGGCCCACGTGACCGCATGCAGGAGAAGCCGCGGCCAGACCAGGAAGGAGCGAGGGAGCGGGTAAGTATTTTCTGACCAGCGGGGGGGCGCACAGGGGGTGGGGGGGGGGCGGCGGACACATGGATCTTTATTTTAAACACTATTCTTCATATTTTCTCTACAGCAAACGTTGCTGCAGGGAAGATATGAATCGCAGCTTCAGCACCATGCAGAGTGGGTACCACACGCTCCGTGTGGTACCCACTCGCCATACGGGCGGCACACGTGTGCCGCACGTATGGCCTCCGTGAGTTCCCAGGCACACGGACACGGATAACTCCGGTACCGATTTATTCCGGTACCGGAATTATCTGGACGTGTGGGACAGCCCTTAGTGACAGAGCCAATTTGGTACTTAATGACCGAGCCAATTTTTACAATTCTGACCACTGTCACTTTATGAGGTTATAACTCTGGAACACTTTAACAGATCCTGCTGATTCTGAGATTGTTTTTTCGTGACATATTGTACTTCATGTTAGTGGTAACATTTCTTCGATATTACTTGCGATTATTTATGAAAAAAACGGAAATTTGGCAAAAAAATTTAAAATTTTGCAATTTTCAAACTTTGTATTTTTATGCCCTTAAATTAGAGATATGTCACAAAAAAATAGTTAATAAAAAACATTTCCCACATGTCTTCTTTACATTAGCACAATTTTGGAAACAAATTTTTTTTTTGTTAGGGAGTTATAAGGGTTAATTAAAAGTTGACCAGCAATTTCTCATTTTTACAACAGCATTTTTTTTTTTTTTTAGGGACCACATCACATTTGAAGTCATTTTGAGGGGTCTATATGATAGAAAATAACCAAGTGTGACACATTCTAAAAACTGCACCCCTCAAGGTGCTCAAAACCACATTCAAGAAGTTTATTAACCCTTTACGTGCTTCACAGGAACTGAAACAATGTGGAAGGAAAAAATGAACATTTAACTTTTTTTTGCAAACATTTTACTTCAGAACCATTTTTTTTTATTTTCACAAGTGTAAAAACAGAAATTGAACCATAAATTTTGTTGTGCAATTTCCCCAGTGGGGGTAAACCACTGTTTGGGCGCACCACAGAGCTTGGAAGAGAAGGAGCGCCATTTGACTTTTTCAATGCAGAATTGGCTGGAATTGAGATCGGATGCCATGTCACGTTTAGAGATCCCCTGATGCGCCTAAACAGTGGAAACGCTCCACAAGTGACACCATTTTGGAAACTAGACCCCTTAAGGAACTTATCTAGATGTGTGATAAGCACTTTGAGCCCCCAAGTGCTTCACAGAAGTTTATAAAGTAGAGCCGTGAAAATAAAAAATCGCATTTGTTTACACAAAAATGATCTTTTCGCCCACAAATTCTTATTTTGACAAGGGTAACAGGAGAAATTAGACCACAAAAGTTGTTGTGCAATTTCTCCTGAGTACGTCGATACCCCATATTTGGGGGTAAACCACTGTTTGGGCGCACTGCAGAACTTGGAAGAGAAGGAGTGCCGTTTTACTTTTTCAATGTAGAATTGGCTGGAATTGAGATCGGATACCATGTCGCGTTTGGAGAGCCCCTGATGTGCCTAAACAGTAGAAACCCCCCACAAGTGGCCCCATTTTGGAAACTAGACCCCTTAAGGAACTTATCTAGATGTGTGGTGAGCACTTTAAACCCCCAAGTGCTTCACAGAAATTTATAACGTAGAGCCGTGAAAATAAAAAATCCTTTTTTTTCCTCAAAAATGATTTTGTAGCCTGCAATTTTTTATTTTCTCAAGGGTAACAGGAGACATTGGACCCCAAAATCTGTTGACCAGTTTGTCCTGAGTACGCTGATACCCCATATGTGGGGGGGCACTGTTTGGGCACTTATCGGGGCTCGAAAGGGAAGGAGGGCCGCTTGGAATACAGACTTTGATGGGATGGTCTGCAGGCAACATGTTGCATTTGCAGAGCTCCTGATGTACCTAAACAGTAGAAACCCCCCACAAGTGACCCCATTTTGGAAACTAGACCCCCCCCAAAGAGCTTATCTAGATGTGTGGTGAGCATTATGAACCCCCAACTGCTTCACAGAAGTTTATAATGTAGAGCCATGAAAATAAAAAAAATAATATTTTTTCCACAAAAATGATCTTTTCACCACCAAATTTTTACTCTCACAAGGGTAACAGGAGAAATTGGACCCTAAAATTTATTGTGCAATTTATGCTGACTAGGCTGATACCCCAATTATGGGGGTAAACCACTGTTTGGGTGCATGGCAGAGCTCAGAAGGGAAGGAGCGCCGTTTTGGAATTCAGACTTTGATAGAATGGTCTGCGGGCGTTATGTTGCGTTTGCAGAGCCCCCAATGTACCTAAACAGTAGAAACCCCCCACAAGTGACCCCATTTTGGAAACTAGACCTCCCAAGGAACTTATCTAGATGTGTTGTGAGTACTTTGAATGCCCAAGTGCTTCACAGAAGTTTATAATGCAGAGTCGTGAAAATAAAAAATATTTTTTTTTCCACAAAAAAATATTTTTTAGCCCCCAAGTTTTTATTTTCACAAGGGTAACAGGAGAAATTGGACCCCAAAAGTTGTTTTCCAATTTACCCTGAGTACGCTGATCCCCCATATGTGGGGCTAAACCACTGTTTGGGCGCACGGCAGAGCGCAGAACGGAGGGAGCACCATTTGACTTTTTGAGCGCAAAATTGGCTGTGGCGTTTAGAGACCCCCTGATGTACCTAAACAGTGGAAACCCCCCAATTCTAACTCCAACTCTAACCCCAACACACCCATAACCCTAATCCCGATCCATAATCCTAATCACAACCCTAACGATAATCACAACCCTAACCCCAAAACAACCCTAATCCCAACCCTAACCATAACCCTAATCAGAACCCTAAATCCAACACACTCCTAATCCTAATTGCAACCCTAACCTCAAACCTAACCCTAATCCCAATACACCCCTAACCTTAATCCCCACCCAAAACTTAACCCTAATCCCAAACGTAACCCTAATCCAAACCCTAACCCTAATCCCAACTCTAACCCTAATTTTAGCCGCAACCCTAGCCCTAACTTTACAACCACTGTTCACACTAGGATCAGGATTGATTAGATCCTGTCTAGAAGAAGCATGGATAAAGATTTTGGATATACAGTATTTGTTAAATACATGTGTTCCATCAGGTTTAAATCTTAAAAAATAAATCATGTTGCCTGTTCTTTGTTTATTTCTTTAACATTACACTGTGTTCCAAATTATTATGCAAATAATATTTTCTCATATTTTCTCTAAATTACCTATCTGAATTGCAGTCATTGTTATTTTCCAGTCATCTACTATTCTAGTATAATTGCAATGTTTTGGAACAAACTGCCTATGAAAACAGTATCTTTTAAAAAAAAATAAACACTCAAAATGCATGTTCCAAATTATTATGCCCAGCAGAGTTTTCAACCTTTTTTATTTTATTTTGAACAAAAAAATGGTCAATTGTGAAGTTATAAGCATTATCAGCCTATTACAAAATGAAATCAAACAGTTTTCAAGTGAAAACTTTATTTTAGGTGATGTTACATTTGCACATAGGACCCCTTGTTCGAAAGAAGCTTCTGAACTCTCTCGTCCATTGAATTTGTCAGTTTTTGGATGGTTTCTGCTTCAATTGTTTTGCATGTGGACAGAATACCCTCCCAGAGCTGTTGCTTAGATGTGAGCTGCCTCCCGCCATCATAGACACTCCTTTTGATAATGCTCCAGAGGTCCTCAATGGGGTTGAGGCCAGGGAAAGATGGTGGCCATAAGTTTGTCCTCTTTTATGCCCATAGCAGCCAGAGATGCAGATTTGTTTTTTGCAGCATGAGACGGTGCATTATCATGCATGAAAATGATCTTGCTGCGGAAAGCACGGTTCTTCCTCTTGAACCATGGCAGGAAGTATTTTTAGAAACTCCACATAGATTATGGAGTTCATCTTTACCCCTTCAGGGATCATAAAGGGGCCGACAATCTCTCTCCCCATGATTCCAGCCCAAAACATTACTCCACCTCCTCCTTGTTGGCGCCTTAGCCGTGTTTTCATGGGGTGTCCATCAACCAGTCATACTCCACTCCATCCATCTGGACCATCGAGGGTTGCACGGCACTCATCGGTGAACAAAACAGTTTGGAAGTCATTCTTCATGTATCGTTTGGCCCACTGGAGCCGTTTCTGCTTGTGTGCAGTGGATAGAGGTGGTCGACAGGATGGCTTACGCACCTCTGAAGGACCCTGCATCTTGTTGTTCTGGGGACGTTGGAGGCACCAGCAGCTTCAAAAACTTGTCTGCTGCTATGACAAGGCATTTTTGCAGCTGCTCTTTTAACCTTACGCAAATGCCTGTTGGAAAGAGTCCTCAATTTTTCCTTATCAGCACGCACACGTGTGTGCTGGGAATCAGCTACATACTTCTTGATTGTGCGATGATCATGATGAAGTGTCTTGGCAATGTTGATTGTAGTCATGCCTTGACCTAAATACTCCACAATTTGTTGCTTCTCAGCAGCCGACACATCCTTTTTCTTCCCCATTTTGGCCAAAAATGTAGGCTGCTTAATAATGTGGAACAGCCTTCTTAAGTAGTCTTGCCTTTATTTGGACACACCTGCCAAACTAATTTGCACAGGTATCTGCAATTGCTTTCAGTGATATAAAGAGCCCTGACACACATCACCATCAATGAGTTTGAATGACAAACAAAAAAATTCTAACCTTATCACTCCTAAACTCTTTGTGCATAATAATTTGGAACACAGTGTAACTTGACAATTCCAGCTTTTAACATTTAATTCATTGTCTTATATATTTGTTGAAGGTAGTGATGGTGTTTTTTTTTTTTTTTTTTACTTTCCACACCTTTTGTATAAATTGATGCTGTGCCTGGCCAGAACTAACTGAGACTAAAGGTACCGTCACACTCAGCGACGCTGCAGCGATATAGACAACGAGCCGATCGCTGGAGCGTCGCTGTTTAGGTCGCTGTAGAGATGTCAAACACAGCAGCTCCAGAACGATGCAGGAGCGATCCTGTGAGGTAAGGGCTACTCACTTATCGTTCTCACAGGTCATCACAGGTCGTTAGCTCCATGTAAATCATTGCTGGCATCATTGCTTTTGCTGTCAAACACGACGATTCACGCCGATCTAACGACCAAATAAAGTTCTGAACTTTTAGCTACGACCAACGATATCGCAGCGGGATCCGGATCGCTGCTGCGTGTCAAACACAACGAGATCGCTATCCAGGACGCTGCAACGTCACAGATCGTTGTCGTTCTCGTTGTTAAGTCGCTTAGTGTGAAGGTACCTTAAGAGCACTTGTGTGTTCGAAACGCGTACAGTTTATCTCCTTCCGGTATACCCGGTTTTTGTATGTCTTATAGCCTATTTTTATTTTAAATTAATATTAATAAAGCTAAGTGATTTTATCTCTTGGAGCTGGATTCCCATTTTTCTACATGTGCATCTCTAGGCGTCTGGCAGAGACGCAAATCCGTGCTCAAGATTTCCTGTACTCCATAAGGAAATTCATCTTAAGGGTGAGCTGAATTTATCTTTTTTTCTCGTTGTTTGCCTCTACCTTGTCTGTGTTTCCTTACCCCTTGTTGTATTAGTGCAGCGGTGGGACCAGTGCTCTCACCTGCCAGTTCCCTACTTAGGGATAGGTGCAGGGCAAGTGAGGGATTAGGTATTCTGGTCGGCGATGGGGTGAAAGAACACGTATAGGGACGGTAGCAAGACTAGGGCACATCTGCAGGCCAGTGCAGGAGATGCCCAATCCCCCAGTCCCTACCGACAGGGCCCTCCGTTGTAATTATGTCCCCGGTGTTCCCTTGTGAGTTCCCCCGTTTTCTGACCGACCACCCGTCTTGTCACGCTTGGACAGTCACTTTGTGACATTATAACCATTTTTCTCATTTTTTCTGGTGAGCCATGGCTCAAATGTAGGCCTTTGCCCAATTGCTACAGACCCTCAATGAGGAGTGTAAGGTGGTGCAGCAGCTGCACAATTGTTGGGGTTCTGGGCCTCGGCTCAGGAACAGGCTCAACCAGAACCCAAGATATCTCTCCCAGACAGGTTCTCTGGTAGGAGATTTTTGGTTTTTAAGGAAGCCTGCAAGGTATACTTCATACTCCGCCCTCGTTCATTAGGGAGTGAGGAACAACCGGTGGGAATCATCGTTTCCCTTCTTAACGGTGATCCCCAAGCAGGGCCTTCTCCCTGCCGACCGGTTCATTATCTCTATGGTCGGTGGATGAGTTTTTTATGGCTCAGGTGTATGATGATCCTGATGGCGCCTCCCTGACAGAATCCCAACTCCATAAGATCAAGCGGTGGGGCTGGCCGGCTGAGGAGTACTGTTAAGAGTTCAGGAGGTGGACCATAGACACACAGTGGAATGACCCTGCTCTTAGGAGCCATTTCGTGCAGGGTCTGTCCCCAAGGTTGCAAGATACTCTGGTGCAGTACGCTGCCCCCAGCTCGTTGGAAGCCGCCATGTCCCTTTCCATCCGGGTGGAAACTTGAGGGAGAGGCATACACCAAATGTGCCCCCTGTAGTCCTTGCTACGGAGGAGGACACACCTGGTCAGGTGGACGAGCCCATGCTGGTGGGAGGAGTTAGTTCCCAAACTGGGTTGCCTGTGGTTCGCCATGGAGTGGGGGCATGTTTTTACTGTGGGCAGACCAGTCATTTTATCAATGTCTGCCCAGTGCGAACCAAAGTACCTGCACCATCTAAAGAGCCGCGTCCCCCTGGTCGTATGGAGGGAGGCGACCAGAGTGTATATATTTCCTTCATTTTCTCGTTTGTGTACCTTACCTGCTGAGGTGGTTGTTGGTGGGGTAACTGAGAATATTCCATTGCTAGTGGACAGTGGAGCAGGAGTCAATCTGGTGGATACTCATTTTGTCCAGACCCATGGCCTGATGAGTAAGACGCTAGCGAGACCCCTAAGCGTCCAGGCCATTGACTCTGCCCCGCTCAGCCAGGGGAGCATTACCTAAGTCGTAGACAATATACATCTGCGTATAGGAGCTTGTCAAGAAGAGTCTTTATCATGCTACGTCTTTGAGGGCATACCAACTCCCATGGTTTTAGGACTCCCTTGGTTGAAAAGACACAACCCGGTCATAGACTGGCGGTCCAGGGAAGTGGTCAGCTGGGGTCAGTCGTGTAAGGACTGCTGCCTGGGAGCTACGATCTGTGCCGTTCTTCTACAACCTACCCCTTCTCTAGTGGGGGCAGCAGAGGTGCTGCCAAGGAGTAAGGGCAAGACTCTACCCTCACTACATGTTAACCCGGTGGATCAGAGACCTCTTAGGAGGAGGGGTCAGAGGAGGGTGGTGGTTCCATCGGTGTGTAGTGGGGGTGTGAGTTTGGTGACACAGGGGGATGCCTCTATTGTCGATTCTGTAATGAGTTCGTCTTGTGGCAGATACATGCGTGAAAATAAACGTTCAGGTCCGGACCTGTATGTGAATGAGCATGTATGGATTTCCACCAAAAACATCAGGTGGAAGTGTCAACCAAAATTTTAAAAGACAAAGTGTATGCAGACAAATTTGGGATCACCACACTGAATCCAAGTTCAAACAAATAACATGTTTATTTAGGAAAACATCACACAAAGACATAAAAACATGCTTAAAAACACCCCCTAAAAAATGTGACCTGGGGTAACGGGTCCATACAAGTAGTAAATGAATGTTATAACATAACACATAGCCTTAAACAACCAATATATAGATCATAAAAACCATAGTGACCAGCATGTGGGCGTTATATGGTGCTATATAATACCACAAACCAAATGGTACACCCTCAATGTTCTGTGCCCCACAGCAAGAAATCAAAAAATAGGGTGGCACATAATGCACCTAAAGGCATACTGAACACAGCATGGATAACCAAACCCTAAAGTTCAGGTCCCCTGTATGCTCTATCAACTCACCCTGCCTAGCACCCGGGTGGTAAAAGGGCTCCTAGCAGCGCTGGTTATGTAGATTTATGACAGGCTATGTCATAGTTGTGACCCACGCGTATCGACGCCCGCAGCGTCTTCCTCAAGGTCAGTATAGTTTGTGCAGTCCATTTCCCCAACTTAAATAGCTAAATAATTACTTTTTACACCTACCAGGTGTGAGCAGCACTATGAGCAGTAGAAGACATGGCCCTCTGTTTTCGGCGTCTGCCAGTAACTACTGTGCAGGTGCACCTGCACTCATTAACAATGAGCCTACAATAGAATAATAATAGATCTAACTCCATACAACAAATAGGGCTAAAGGAATTACCGTGCCTCTAATCAGTAGTCTGAGTGGTGGCACCAAACGATAACCACTCGTGTATACATAGTCCATAGACCCGAGCGGTCGCGAGTTTGATCCCGCTCATGGTAAGCTCAAATGAGCTACAAAAGAGAGGAGGTGACATTAGGTAGACATGCCGAAATTAAAGACATATGCCATTATATATTCAGGCCTCTAAAAGACACCCGGATATATAAGACCAGGAAATCTGTATGCGCATACATTTTCAGTTTTTTCTTATTATTATTTCTTGATGGGTGGGGTAAACTTCCCCCATCCAAATCAAGGAAGGACAAAGGACCCAGGATGAGGTCAAATGTGTATCCATGACATAAAGACGACAGAAATGATAGGGTGGCATAACAAGCTATATCAATGTTGTACGATTGGTGACCAGATAGTATAAACAACGGAGAATCCCTTATTTACAGAGAGTAAGTCTACATGAAATGTAAAAACACCCCACGTAGAGCAATGGACTGAGAAAAAAAAAAAAAAAAAAAGGGAAGAATATACATTGTATATATTTGTACTATTTATACTAGTTTTAATCATAGACAGTCCACAAGAAGTCATATAAGATGTGTACATATATCCGTCCTGCAGGCATCCAACAATCTGCAGATGACCAATATCCATTCCTTTTTACTAGAAGCAGCTTGTTCAGACGTCCCCAAAGCCAGATGCTGTGAATAAAAGGGATCAGATTCACTAATTCTTTCCCATTGGACCTGTAACAGTAAAATAAAGGAGGTAGGATTGGAAGAAATTGACAAGAACATATACAAAGAAATAATCAAATACATAAATGGAATAAGAGCTTGACCAAGCCGAGTCCATACCCGTTACAGTTTACAATATAGCAATATAGGTGAAAATCCTATAGTCTTTTGTAAAAACCTGTATATAGGAGCTCGCCATTCAGACCACCTGGTATCAAGCTCTTCAGCTCGTATATCCACCGGGATTCTCTCCTCAGTAGCTCATCTGATATTTTACCTCCCCTAATGTTTGGGGTGACCCCCTCCAATCCCATCACACGAAGAGTCCTAGAACTGCCATTATGATGTTCCAGAAAGTGAGTGGCTACCGTGGTCATCTGTTTGCCTTTATCCCTATCACTTCTGGCCGTGGATATACTCGAGACATGTTGCTGCACCCTACGGCACAATTCTTGCGTCGTTTGGCCAACATAGATTTTGTTGCATCCGCAGATCAAGGCATACACTAGATTACGTGTACGACAATTGAAATACGATCTCGATTTTACCCGAAAGGGCAGGGAAGGAACAGAGATACCAGTATCGGCCACCATAAGTGGACATACCGAACACCCCCCACATGGATACGAACCAAGTAGAACATTACCTGAGTGTGTTCTGGATGTACATCTCCTGAAATGGCTCCTAGATAGATGATCCTTCAAATTTCTTGCTCTTCTAGCCACAATTCGCGGTCCTTTGGGGACAAGTGTCCTCAATCTCGAGTCACTCAATAAGATCCCCCAATTGGCCTTCATCAATCGACGCACATCATCCCACTGATTATTGTATCTTGTTACAAGACTCAATTGGTCTTTGCTGGCTCTTTGTTGTGTTTTGAGAACTTCTTCCCTTGATTTTTGTCGTGAAGCTTCGAAAGCCCTTGAAACAATCCTCTGTGGATATCCGCGTTCATGGAAGCGATTTGTGAGCTGTCTCGATTCGTCATGGAAGTCCGTTAGTGTGCTACAGTTTCTCCTTACTCGGAGAAACTGTCCCTTTGGGATGCTGTTACGTAGGTGACTCGGGTGGAAACTGGAGTAGTGCAAGACACTATTCGTGGCAGTTTGTTTCCGGAAGAGAGTGGTATTAATCCGGTTTTCCTTGACTACGATTTTCAAGTCCAGGAAGTCCACCGAACTTTTGGAGTAGTTGGATGTCAGTCGGATATTGCATTGGTTCGTGTTAAGTTCCTCGACGAACTCTTCAAACGCCTCTGCCGTACCTGTCCACAAAACAACAATATCGTCGATGAATCGGTACCACCTCAAAACATTTTGTTGGAAGTGCCGATTCTTAGATACTTGAGTTTCCTCCCACCATCCCATAAAGAGGTTCGCATATGGGGGCGCGCACCTAGCCCGCATAGCTGTTCCAGTCACTTGTTTATAGAAAACCCTATCAAAGGTAAAGTAGCTCTTTTCCAAAACCATTTTCAGAAGATCCAAGATAAAGGAGTCGTGCCCCCTACTCCCTGTTGTATATTTATCCAAAAAATAGGCTATAGCTGAAATACCTAGATCATGCTGAATATTAGTGTACAATGCTTCAACGTCCATTGTGGCCAGAATGACATCCTCAGGTAGTATAAGAGGGTCCAGCTGTTGGATCAGGAATGAAGAATCACGTATGTTCGAGTCCAACTTGAGTACGATCGGCTGTAGATAGAAATCAAGATAAATACACAACTTCTCATAGAGCCCACCGATCCCCGAGACTATAGGTCTACCCGGTGGCTCCGTCACAGATTTGTGTACCTTAGTGAACATGTAAAATGTGGGAACCACCGGGTATTTTACCATCAGGAATTCAAGTTCCCTCTTATTGATAATATTCTGAGCATGAGCGTTATTCAGAAGCCTATCCAGGCTTGATTTAAAAATCAGAGTAGGGTCAGAGGGTAGGACAACATAGTGCTGTGGATTACCCAATTGTTTTTTGGCTTCATTGCAATACATATCCTTGGGCCACAGCACTATGTTGCCCCCCTTATCTGCCTTAGGGACAAGTGTTGTGTTTATCAGGTGGAAGTGTGTAACTGGGACCTGGAGTTCCATGGTGATTGGGCCATATCGGGTGTCGGCCATTCTCAGCCCGGGGACTTTTCAGTTGGAGTTACCCCCAGTTATGCATGTGCACAACTCATTCCCCAGGTTGGTGCTCTGGAGATTTGTGGGGACTCCAGAGCCTACGTTGGCATTTTCATCAGGCCACGTTTGCCTTAAAACTGAGGTGACTGCCAAGGTGAACTCTAGTGGATCGAGGCGTCTTCACCTTAGGTTGTTATCTGGTGAGGTAAGGTGTTGAGTGTCCAGAGGCCCCTCATTGAAAGGGGGATACTGTCACGATCCAGGTTTGGATCTGGCAGATCTGCTTTCCCTCAGATTAAAACCTTTTTCCCTTTCAGGTCATCGGGGGGGTCACGGATCCCTACTCCGTGGTGTCACTTATTCGTCACGTGCCTGCTCTCACATGTGACTTGGGGTTGTGCATGCAAGGGTTAATCTATCTCCCCACTCTCAGTCCAGCATTCAGCCTCTGTCCTATGCTGTAATGGGAGCATAAATCACACACCGACCCAGGCCACACACCTGCTCATGCACGCTGCCACCACTCATCGAATACACGGACGATGAGTCCCGGAAAATAATAATAATAAAAATATGTCTATCACTCATAAGGCTCACACTCTTCCTGGCTATGGATTCTTTTAGAACATTCAAGGTTCAACTTGTTAAAGTTTTATACTTTAATAACAAAAGGTTCAATGCTTACAATAAGGAAAAGGTATAAAAATATAATAAAAAGACATACAAATTATGCAAAACAGTATCAAAATAAACAGGAGAAACTTACAGAAGTTATCTAACTGGTAGTTGCCTTCTGCTCCCTGAGGGTAGGATGAATGTAGATTGGATCACATCAGCTTCTCAGACTGCCCCCATCATGTGAACACAATTCTCTTTCTGCAGCCTAAATTTATAACTTTGGTCTGGAGGTCAGGTTTCTAGACCGGCCCCTCAGGTTAATATCATAGTTGCTGGCTTGTTGATTGGCCACGGCCGCTCTACTAATGAATATATATTTTCCTCTTGAGACACTTGTGACTAAGTTCCCAGGAATTGATCCCCTCAGGCCACAATTAGCATCTCCCCTCCAAGCGCTAGGAGGTGCCAAATGTTACCTTCTTCTTGGCCCTAGCTAGACCTCCTGGTGAGATATGGGGACACAATGTCTACTAGTCCCAAGGAAGTACCTGTTGACACCTAGGTGCGACTTGCCTTCAGGACAGATGTTACATTATCACTAGTCACACATATAACCCTAGACATATGTCACTACACATATAGATATATATACACATATTTCACCACACCTCCCTCCTCATGAACGTGCATTGGGGTTGACTTACAGGTCAGCTCCTGAGCATGTATCTGGTTCTGCCCCATCTTGGCGAGATAGGCCATCAGCATTGCCGTGATTGATTCCCTTCTTATGCTGAATTGTGAAATCATACTGCTGAAGTATCAAACTCCATCTAAACAATTTCCCATTGCCCCCAACTACTCTGCTGAGCCAACTCAATGGGTTATGATCTGTGATCACGGTGAAGTTGCGCCCATAGAGGTATGGTTGCAGCTTCTGCAGAGCCCACACAATTGCCAAACATTCTTTTTCAATGGTGGCATAAGCCACTTCTCTGGGCAGGAGTTTCCTGCTAAGGTACAGAATTGGGTGTTCCTCTCCTTGTTGGTTCACCTGGCTGAGAACTGCACCTAGCCCATAGGTGCTGGCATCTGTCTGCACTACAAACCAGCGAGAGAAATCTGGGGCCTGCAGGACGGGTGAACTAACCAATGCCGACTTTAGGGCAGAAAATGATTCCTCCCACTGAGGACTCCAGGAGACAATTTTAGGAAGTCTCTTCCTGGTCAGATCAGTTAACGGTTTGGCCAGAGCACTGTAGTTTGGTACCAACCTCCTATAGTAGCCTGCCGTACCCAGGAAGGAAAGTACCTGCTTTTTGGTTCGTGGGGTGGCCCAGACTGTAATGGCTTCTACCTTCCCTGGCTCAGGTTTTAGCAGTCTTCCCCCCACCCGGTGTCCAAGGTATTGTACTTCCTGCATGGCTACCTGACACTTCCCTGGCTTAAAATTAACACCTGCAGTTTTAAGCTTTTGCAACACCTGCGAAAGATGTACGAGGTGTTCCTCCCAAGAATCACTAAAGATGGCTATATCATCAAGATAAGCGACGGCAAAACCATAACATCCTTCCAATAAGTGATTGACCAACCTCTGGAAGGTCGCACGGGCATTCTTCATACCAAAGGGCATCACCAGAGACTCAAACAGCCCGAATGGCGTTATAAAAGCAGACCTCTCCTGAGCTTCTCTGGTCAGGGGTATCTGCCAGTATCCCCTACTCAGGTCCATGATGGTAAGGTACGATGCTTTAGCTAGCTGCTCTAACAGCTCATCTATCCTCGGCATGGGGTAGACCTCACATGTAGTCAGTACATCTAATTTCCTGTAGTCTACACAGAACCGGGTAGTACGGTCCTTTTTTGGGACAAGAACCACAGGCGAGGCCCAGGCACTCTAGGATTTTTGTATCACCTTGAGTTTCAGCATCTCCTCTACCTGTTCCCTCATGTGTGTCTTCACCTCTGCTGACACACAGTATGCAGACTGCAGTACTGGGGGATTAGTACCAGTGTCCACATGGTGTACTGCTAAGTGTGTCCTCCCAGGCTCCCCTGTGAAGACTTCGGTGAACTCGCTGAGCGCCCCCATCAGCTCAGACATCTGACTGTGGGATAGCTCAGGGTTAAACTCTGCTGACCCCAGGGACTCCATGTACTGAGTCCCGGCCCCCATATCCAGTAACAGATCAGCCTCCCCCTCTTCAGGCAGGCTACAGCCAGGTAAGACACAGGCCTCCCTGGCATGATGTGCCTTCAACATATTTACATGAAACACTTTCTGACGCTTTGCATGCACATCTAGTGTCACCATATAATTAACATCATTCAGCCGCTTATGTACAGTATATGGTCCCTCCCATGCGGCCTGCAATTTATTCTGTAACATAGGGACCAACACCCAAACTTTCTGCCCTTCCTCGTAGGCCCTCAGTCTGGCATTACGGTCGTACCAGACCTTCTGGTTGATTTGGGCCTGAGTCACGTTCTCATGGGCCAGGTTGCTCAGTTTTTGCATTCTCTCTCTGAGCCGCAGTACATATTCGACCACTGAGACTCCAGTAGTTCTGGAGTCGTCCTCCCAACAGTCCTTAATCAAATCAAGTGGCCCCCTGACCCTCCTCCCATAAACCAGTTCAAAGGGGGAGAATCCAGTAGACGCCTGGGGTACTTCTCTGTAGGCAAACAACAGATGGAGGAGGTACCGCTCCCAGTCTCTCCCTTCAGTCTCCACCAGCATTTTGAGCATTTGCTTTAATGTTCCATTAAAACGCTCGCAGAGTCCATTGTTTTGGGGATGATAGGCGCTGGCCACAAAATGCTGTACTTGTATTCTTTCACAGAGGCTTTTCATCAGATCAGAGATGAACTGGGTTCCCTGATCGGTCAACATTTCCCTGGGGAAACCCACACGAGAGAACACAGTCAGTAAAGCATCCGCCACTTTGTCTGCTCGGATGGAGGACAGTGCTACAGCTTCCGGGTATTGTGTAGCATAGTCCACCACTGTGAGGATGTACTTTTTGCCCGAGCTGCTAGGGATTGCAAGTGGCCCTATGATATCCACAGCCACTCGCTGGAAAGATTCATCGATCACCGGCAGTGGTATCAATGGAGCTTTTTGTATATTCCAGGACTTCCCAACTCTCTGACAAACTACACATGATCGACAGTAATTGGCAATATCTGTCCCCATCTTGGGCCAATAGAAGTTATGTGTCAGGCGAGCTTTAGTCTTTTGTATTCCAAGGTGTCCAGCCAAAAGGAATTTCATGGGCAATCCTCAATAATTGTTCCCTAAATGGATAAGGAACGATCAGCCACCGTTCATAGTCCCAAGATTCTGTAGTATCCGTGGGGATAGTCTCTGTATACAGTCTGCCCTGGTCCCAGTATACTCTCTTTGTCAGAAGCAGCAGGGGGTCGGTCTGCAAGACATCTGAGCTCCTCCAGACTGACATCTGTCTGCAGGGCCTCCAGGAAGCTCTGACGGTCAGCCTGCAGGGCCTGGCCTAGTGTGACTGCCAGGCCCTGGTCAGAAGCTGAGTTTTCAGTGTCTGTTATCAGGGACCTTGGTGGGTCTGCCATGTATGGAGGCTCCAGGACCACAGTATGGGCCTCCAGTTCTGTCTGAGACTCATCCTCTAATCTCTGGGCCTGAGTCTGAGCCGCAGCCTGACTCCGGGTCACAGCTGCCACATAATTACAGTCCTGTGCATTGGGACATTTTCCCTCCTCGCACGGGATCTCAGGTGGGTCACTTTCTTCCACCTTCTCTGCATCATTTACTTGCAAGGGAGGAACATAGTGGGACACCATCCTCCCCAGGTCCGTGCCTAGCAACACATTGGTGGGAATAGCCTCTGATACTCCCACTTCTCTGTCCTTTCCCTGCTCCACAGTCCAGGTACACACAGGCCATGGGCACGGCAGGGCTGACCCCTCCAATCCCGGTTATAGACATAGTCTTTCCTGGTATGATATCGGCAGGGGTTATCATGGCTGGACACACCAGGGTCACCTCTGCCCCAGTGTCTCTGAGACCAATGGTGACTTTATTGCCAACAGTGACAGATTGACAGTTCTCATTTGCCCTCGCATCAGAGTTGGCTGCAAAGAGGACAGACGGTGGGGGCACAGACGGCTTTGTGGTGGTAGTTGGGCGTTTCTCCCTATCAGGGCAGACAGCGCTAACATGTCCCACTTTGTTGCAGGAGAAGCACCGGCGTGCATCGCGTAGAGAATGTCTATTCCCCGGGGCCCCATTGAAGGTGGGCTTGGACAGCACTGGTGATCGGCCGGCAGAGGGAGAAGGATCCCCGTTTGGCTTACCTCCCCTCCAGCTGAATCCCGATGGCTTCCGCACCCCAGGCATCCTGTTAGCCACATAGCAGTCCGCAATCCTTGCAGCCTGATCCGCAGTTTGTGGCTCCCGATCACACACAAATTGTCGTACATCCGTGGGGCACATGTGAAGAAATTGATCCTTGACCATAAGATCCGTTAAGTCCTCAAAACTGTTAATAGAAAGTCCCCTAATCAATTGGTGGAACGTGGTCCTCAAGGTGCTCACAACATCTGCATACAGTTAGGTCCATATATATTTGGACAGAGACAACATTTTTCTAATTTTGGTTATAGACATTACCACGATGAATTTTAAACAAAACAATTCAGATGCAGTTGAAGTTCAGACTTTCAGCTTTCATTTGAGGGAATCCACATTAAAATTGGATGAAGGGTTTAGGAGTTTCAGCTCCTTAACATGTGCCACCCTGTTTTTAAAGGGACCAAAAGTAATTGGACAGATTCAATAATTTTAAATATAATGTTCATTTTCAGTACTTGGTTGAAAACTCTTTGTTGGCAATGACTGCCTGAAGTCTTGAACTCATGAACATCACCAGACGCTGTGTTTCCTCCTTTTTGATTCTCTGCCAGGCCTTCACTGCGGTGGTTTTCAGTTGCTGTTTGTTTGTGGGCCTTTCTGTCTGAAGTTTAGACTTTAACAAGTGAAATGCATGCTCAATTGGGTTGAGATCAGGTGACTGACTTGGCCATTCGAGAATATTCCACTTCATTGCTTTAATAAACTCCTGGGTTGCTTTGGCTTTTTGTTTTGGTTCATTGTCCATCTGTAGTATGAAACGATGACCAATCAGTTTGGCTGCATTTGGCTGGATCTGAGCACACAGTATGTCTCTGAATACCTCAGAATTAATTTGGCTGCTTCTGTCCTGTGTCACATCATCAATAAACGCTAGTGACCCAGTGCTACTGGCAGCCATGCATGCCCAAGCCATCACAGTGCTTCCGCCGTGTTTTGCAGATGATGTGGTATGCTTTGGATCATGAGCTGTACCATGCCTTCGCCATACTTTTCTCTTTCCATCATTCTGGTAGAGGTTGATCTTGGTTACATCTGTCCAAAGAATGTTCTTCCAGAACTGTGCTGGCCTTTTTAGATGTTTTTTAGCAAAGTCCAGTCTAGCCTTTTTATTCTTGATGCTTATGAGTGGCTTGCACCATGGAGTGAACCCTCTGCATTTATTTTGATGTAGTCTTCTCTTTATGATAGATTTGGATATTGATACGCCTACCTCCTGGAGAGTGTTGTTCACTTGGTTGGCTGTTGTAAAGGGGTTTCTCTCCACCATGGAGATTATTCTGCGATCATCCACTAATGTTGTCTTCCTTGTGCTCCCAGGTCTTTTTGCATTGATGAGTTCACCAGTGCTTTCTTTCTTTCTCAGGATGTACCAAACTGTAGATTTTGCCACTCCTAATATTGTAGCAATTTCTCGGATGTTTTTTTTTCTGTTTTCGCAGCTTAAGGATGGCTTGTTTCACCTGCATGGAGAGCTCCTTTGACCGCATGTTTACTTCACAGCAAAATCTTCCAAATGCAAGCACCACACTTCAAATCAACTCCTGGCCTTTTATCTGCTTAATTGAGAATGACATAACAAAGGGATTGCCCACACCTGTCCATGAAAGAGCCTAGGAGTCAATTGTCCAATTACTTTTGGTCCCTTTAAAAACAGGGTGGCACATGTTAAGGAGCTGAAACTCCTAAACCCTTCATCCAATTTTAATGTGGATACCATCACATGAAAGCTGAAAGTCTGAACTTCAACTGCATCTGAATTGTTTTGTTCAAAATTCATTGTGGTAAAGTCTATAACCAAAATTAGAAAAATGTTGTCTCTGTCCAAATATATATGGACCTAACTGTAGCTGTCCGTTAATCCACATTGTAGGTTCCGGAACTTTCTACGATACACTTCTGGTGTCAGGTTGTATTTCCTGATCAGGGCCTCTATTATGGCCTCATAGTTCGCATCTAGCTCTGGTGGGAGGCCAGCAAAAACTTCCAGGGCTTTGCCTTTCAACCCTGGGGTTAGATACTGTGCCCACTGCTCACGGGGTAGATGGTACTGCCTGCAAGTTTTTTCAAATCCCCGCAGGAAAGTATCTAAGTCCGTATCCTTCTCCATCACAGAGAAATTTTTCTAGACGTGGTCTCCTTAGATTTACGTCCTGGGAGGGGGTTATCTGAGGACTGATACCCCTCTCTATTTGAGCCATCTGAAGCTGGAAAGTTCTGTCCTCCCGGCGTTCTGCAGCCTCTCTCTCAGCTCGGTCCTGGCGTTCTGCAGCAGCAGCCTGGCGTTCTGCAGCCTCTCTCTCAGCTTGGTCCTGGCGTTCTACAGCAGCAGCCTGGAGGTACTGTAGAATCAGCTGCATGCGCAGATTGGGATCACTTGTTCCCAGCCGTTGTAAGTCCATTTGCAAAGTACAGTCCATAGGCTCCTCAGCACTGGCAATGCTGACATTTCCATCAGGTATCTCCGGTGTGAGAGCTGGAATTGCTGGGTCTCTCTGAGGTGGACTCTCTCCTTGGCCAGATGCTTCAGCACTTTGCTCCATGTCATGCTCAATCAAGGGACATATAATAATAATAATAATAATAATCTTTATCTATATAGCGCCAACATATTCCGCAGCACTTTACAATTAAGCGGGGACATATACAGACAAATTCAATACAAGTTAAGACAATTTAAACAGTGACATTAGGAGTGAGGTCCCTGCTCGCAATCTTACAATCTACAAGGAAATGGGGGGGGGGGGGGGGACACAATAGGTGAAAAGTGCTTGTTATTTCAGGTCTGGCAATTATAATAAATAGGGATTTTCATATAAAGCTGCATGATCCGGTCATCAGCCCGTGTGTTTAAGTGCAATAGTCAAGTATCAAGTGCAGTTATGTGCATGGAGGGTGTGGAGACAGATGAATAGTAGGGTGCAGATTTAGAATAATATTTGGAAGGAGGGAACAGGGCAAAGTTAGTTTGCTGAGTAATTGATGTGGTAGGCTTGTTTGAAGAGATGGTTTTTTAGAGCGCGCTTGAATAGGTCGGGGCTAGATATCAGTCTGATTGTCTCGAAGTGCATTCCAGAGAGCTGGCGCAGCACGAGAGAAGTCTTGTAGACGGAGGTGCGAGGTTCAGATTACGGGGGATATTAGCCTTAGGTCATTTGTAGAATGGAGGGCACGTGTAGGGCGATAGACAGAGATGAGAGAGAAGATATAAGGCTGTGCAGAACAGTGGAGGGCTTTGTGGGTGAGAGAGATGAGTTTATACTGGACCCTGTAGCGAATGGGTAGCCAGTGTAATGACTGGCACAAGATTGAGGCATCGGTGAAGCGGTTGGACAGAAATATGACCCTGGCTGCCGCATTCAAGATGGATTGGAGAGGAGAAAGTTTGTTAGTTATATGTTGACATATCAGTCGCTCCCTGGATCTGTCGGCTGTCTCTATTCCTCTCTGCTCAGAGGCCGGTCAGAGCCTCTTTGCTCAGCTTCTTGTACTGGCCTGCCATATCGATGAACAGCCTTTGCCAAATAAGATAGAAAAGAAAAACGGGGAGGGGAAACTGTTTGCAAGTGTGTCTAAGTAAGCACTGAGTTGAACCTTGAACTGGTGCACTCCTTGCAAGGATACCAGTTCTTTAGTACAGGGAATAATTGCTTAAACCATGCACTAATGCTCTAATAGAAATAATTCTATCCCACCGCTGCCACAAATTGACACGGATCCCTACTCCGTGGTGTCACTTATTCATCACATGCCTGCTCTCACACGTGACTTGGGGTTGTGCATGCAAGGGTTAATCTATCTCCCCACTCTCAGTCCAGCATTCAGCCTCTGTCCTATGCTGTAATGGGAGAATAAATCACACACCAACCCAGGCCACACACCCGCTCATGCACGCTGCCACCACTCATCGAATACACGGGCGATGAGTCCCGGAAAATAATAATAATACTAATAAAAATATGTCTATCACTCATAAGGCTCACACACCTTAGGCTATGGATTCTTTTAGAACATTCAAGGTTCAACTTGTTAAAGTTTTATACTTTAATAACAAAAGGTTCAATGCTTACAATAAGGAAAAGGTCTAAAAATGATAATAAAAACACATACAACTTATACAAAACAGTATCAAAATAAACAGGAGAAACTTACAGAAGTTATCTAACTGGTAGTTGCCTTCTGCTCCGAGGGTAGGATGAATGTAGATTGGATCACATCAGCTTCTCAAGCTTCCCCCATCATGTGAACACAATTCTCTGTCTGCAGCCTAAATTTATAACTTTGGTCTGGAGGTCAGGTTTCTAGACCGGCCCCTCAGGTTAATATCATAATTGCTGGCTTGTTGATTGGCCAAGGCCGCTCTACTAATGAATATATATTATTTTCCTCTTGAGACACTTGTGACCAGGTTGCCTGGAATAGATCCCCTCAGGCCACAATTAGCATCTCCCCTGCAAGCGCTAGGAGGTGCCAAATGTTACCTTCTTCTTGGCCCTAGCTAGACCTCCTGGTGAGATATGCGGACACAATGTCTACTAGTCCCAAGGAAGTACCTGTTAACACCTAGGTGCGACTTGCCTTCAGGACAGATGTTACATTATCACTAGTCACACATATAACCCTAGACATATGTCACTACACACACACACATATATATATATATATATATATATATATATATATATATATATATATACACATATTTCACCACAAGGGGTTAATGCAGTTTTCCTCTCCCGGTGGCCGCTGGTGTTGTTGCATTGCTGCTGGGTCAGCTGATGTTGGTGACCACTCCCACCATCCTTCATAAGGTCACCTGGTGCATCAGCTGACTGTTGGTTATACAGTTCATTCTGCAGTGACAAAGCTGGGAGGAGCTTGCTGGGAACAGTTGTCCTTCTGCGTCCGATGAATCTGGTGTTTCTTCCCGCTGTGCTGTGCAACAATAAGCTAAGTGTTGTTTGCCTATACCTTGTCTGTCTTTCCTTACCCCTTGTTGTATTAGTACAGCGGTGGGACCAGTGCTCTCACTTGCCAGTTCCCTACTTAGGGATAGGTGCAGGACAAGTGAGGGACTAGATATTCTGGTCAGCGACGGGGTGAAAGAACCCGTATAGAGACGGTAGCAAGACCAGGGCACATGTGCAGGAGGTGCCCATTCCCCCAGTACCTACCGACAGGGCCCACCACTGTAATTGTGTCCCCGGGTCAGTCACATCATGACAAAATGATTCAGAAATACACTCTAGACATTGTTAATGTGATAAATGACTATTCTAGCTGCAAACATCTGGTCTGTAATGCAACATCTTCATAGGTGTATAAAGGCCTATTTCCAACAACCATCACTCCAGTGTTCTCATGGTACTTTGTGCTTGCTAACTGTATAAGAAGGCTAATGGATGGTTAGAATACCATTGAAAACACTTGTGCAAGTATGTTAGCACAGCTGAAAACAGTATGGATGCTTAGAGAAGCTATAAACCGGACCTTCCTTTGAGCTAGTTGAGAATCTGGAGCATTACATTTGTTGGTTCCATTAAACTCTCAAAATGGCCAGAAAAAAAGAACTTTCATGTGAAACTCGACAGTCTATTCTTGTTCTTAGAAACGAAGGCTATTCCATGCGAGAAATTGCCAAGAAAGATTTCCTACAAGATGTAACATAGCAACATAGTTATTAAGGTTGACGGAAGACCTTAAGTCCATCCAGTTCAACCCATAGCCTAACCTAACATGTTGATCCAGAGGAAGGCAAAAAAAAACCATGTGGCAAAGAGTAAGCTCCACATTGGGGAAAAAAATTCCTTCCCGACTCCACATACGGCAATCAGACTGGATCCCTGGATCAACACCCTATCAATGAATCTAGTATATATAACCTGTAACATTATACTTTTCAAGAAAGGCATCTAGTCCCCTCTTAAATTTAAGTAATGAATCACTCATTACAACATCATACGGCAGAGAGTTCCATAGTCTCACTGCTCTTACAGTAAAGAATCTGCGCCTGTTATTATGCTTAAACCTTCTTTCCTCCAGATGTAGAGGATGCCTCCTTGTCCCTGTCTCAGGTCTATAATTAAAAAGATCATCAGAAAGGTCTTTGTACTGTCCCCTCATATATTTATACATTAACCCCTTCCCGACCTTTGACGCAGCGTATGCGTCATGAAAACCTGTGCCAATCCGACCTGTGACGCAATATATGCGTCATGGCCGGATCGCGCTCCTGCAGGCCAGGTGAAAGGGTTAACTGTAATTTCACCCGGCCTGCAGGGACGGGGAGTGGTACTTTAGCCCAGGGGGGGTGGCTTCGCCCCCCCGTGGCTACGATCGCTCTGATTGGCTGTTGAAAGTGACGTTTCACTTTCACTTTCAATCAGAGCGATAGTAATATTTCACCAATGAAAATTGGTGAAATATTACAATCCAGCCATGGCCGATGCTGCAATAGACCCGGACCCGGAGAGGCGGACTGCAGCGTTTCCTGTCATGAATCCCCAATGGCTAGGGATAACGCAGGACAAGCAAAGTACAAATAAATAACGGACGAGCTCTAGGGTGATGGAACCTGGGCTGACCGCTGCCCTACGCCTGACAAACGCAACTAGAGATAGCCAGGGAGCGTGCCTACGTTGGTTCTAGACGCCACGCACCAGCCTAAGAGCTAACTAGTACTGCAGAGAAAATAAAGACCTCACTTGCCTCCAGAGGGATGAACCCCAAAAGGTATAGTTGCCCCCCACATGTATTGACGGTGAAATGAGAGGAAGGCACACACATAGAGATGATATATATAGGTTTAGCAAATTGAGGCCCGCTGTAAACTAGAAAGCAGAACGATACAAAAGGGGTCTGAGCGGTCAGCAAAAACCCTAATCAAAAAACCATCCTGAGATTACAAGAACCCATGTGCCAACTCATGGCACATGGGGAGAACCTCAGTCCACTAGAGCTACCAGCTAGCATAGAGACATAATAAGCAAGCTGGACAAAAAAACCAAACAACTGAAAATCAGCACTTAGCTTATCCTGAAAGATCTGGGAGCAGGTAGGCAGGAACCAAACAGAGCACATCTGAATACATTGATAGCCGGCAAGGGAATGACAGAAAGGCCAGGTAAAATAGGAAACACCCAGCCTCTGATGGACAGGTGGAAACCAAAGGCCGCAACCCACCAAAGTCACCCAGTACCAGCAGTAACCACCAGAGGGAGCCCACAAACAGAATCCACAACAGTACCCCCCCCTTGAGGAGGGGTCACCGAACCCTCACGAGAACCCCCAGGGCGATCAGGGTGAGCTCTATGGAAGGCGCGGACCAAAACAGTCGCATGAACATCGGAGGCGACCACCCAGGAATTATCCTCCTGACCATAACCCTTCCACTTAACCAAATACTGGAGTTTGCGTCTGGAAACACGAGAATCCAAGATCTTCTCAACAACATACTCCAATTCTCCCTCCACCAGCACCGGAGCAGGAGGCTCAACCGAAGGAACAACGGGCACCTCATACCTCCGCAACAACGACCGATGGAACACATTATGAATAGCAAACGATGCTGGGAGATCCAAACGAAAAGATACAGGGTTAAGAATCTCCGAGATCCTATAAGGACCGATGAACCGAGGCTTGAACTTAGGAGAAGAGACCTTCATAGGGACAAAACGAGAAGACAACCACACCAAATCCCCAACAAGAAGTCGGGGACCCACGCGGCGACGGCGATTAGCAAACTGCTGAGTCTTCTCCTGAGATAACTTCAAATTGTCCACCACCTGATTCCAAATCTGATGTAGCCTGTCCACCACCACGTCCACTCCAGGACAATCCGAAGACTCCACCTGACCAGAGGAAAAACGAGGATGAAACCCCGAATTACAAAAAAAAGGAGAGACCAACGTGGCAGAACTAGCCCGATTATTAAGAGCAAATTCGGCCAGTGGCAAAAAAGCAACCCAGTCATCTTGATCAGCAGAAACAAAACACCTCAAATAAGTTTCCAAGGTCTGATTAGTTCGCTCCGTCTGGCCATTCGTCTGAGGATGGAATGCAGACGAGAAAGACAAATCAATGCCCATCTTGGCACAAAACGTCCGCCAAAATCTAGACACAAACTGGGATCCCCTGTCAGAAACGATATTCTCCGGAATCCCATGCAAACGAACCACGTTCTGAAAAAATAAAGGGACCAACTCAGAGGAGGAAGGCAACTTAGGCAAGGGCACCAAATGAACCATCTTAGAAAAGCGGTCACACACAACCCAGATAACGGACATTTTCTGTGAAACCGGGAGATCAGAAATAAAATCCATGGAAATGTGCGTCCAAGGTCTCTTCGGGATGGGCAAGGATAACAACAACCCACTGGCCCGAGAACAGCAAGGCTTAGCTCGAGCACATACTTCACAAGACTGCACAAAGGTACGCACATCCCTAGACAAGGAAGGCCACCAAAAAGACCTGGCCACCAAGTCTCTAGTACCAAATATTCCAGGATGACCAGCCAACACAGAAGAATGGACCTCGGAGATGACTCTACTGGTCCAATCATCCGGAACAAACAGTCTTTCTGGTGGACAACGATCCGGTTTATCCACCTGAAACTCCTGCAATGCACGTCGCAAGTCTGGGGATACGGCGGACAATATTACCCCATCCCTAAGGATACCAGTAGGCCCAGAGTCTCCAGGAGAGTCAGGCACAAAACTCCTGGAAAGAGCATCTGCCTTCACATTCTTTGAACCTGGCAGGTATGAAACCACGAAATTGAAACGAGAAAAAAACAACGACCAACGAGCCTGTCTAGGATTCAAACGCCTGGCAGACTCAAGGTAAATGAGATTCTTGTGATCAGTCAAGACCACCACACGATGTTTAGCACCCTCAAGCCAATGACGCCACTCCTCAAATGCCCACTTCATGGCCAAAAGCTCCCGATTACCCACATCATAATTGCGCTCGGCGGGCGAGAATTTTCTAGAGAAGAATGCACATGGCTTCATAACCGAGCCATTAGAACTTCTCTGTGACAAAACCGCCCCCGCTCCAATCTCGGAAGCATCAACCTCAACCTGGAAAGGAAGTGAAACATCTGGTTGACACAACACAGGAGCAGAAGAAAACCGGCGCTTAAGTTCCTGAAAGGCCCCCACGGCCGCAGGAGACCAATCAGCAACATCAGCACCCTTTTTAGTCAAATCAGTCAAAGGTTTAACAATACTGGAAAAATTAGCAATGAACCGACGATAAAAATTAGCAAACCCCAAGAACTTCTGTAGGCTCTTAACAGATGTAGGTTGTGTCCAGTCACAAATTGCCTGAACCTTGACGGGATCCATCTCAATAGTAGAAGGAGAAAAAATGTACCCCAAAAAAGAAATCTTCTGGACTCCGAAGAGACACTTTGAGCCCTTCACAAACAGAGAATTGGCCCGCAGAACCTGAAACACCTTCCTGACCTGTAGAACATGAGACTCCCAGTCATCAGAAAACACCAAAATATCATCCAAATACACAATCATAAACTTATCCAGATATTCACGGAAAATATTGTGCATAAAGGACTGAAAGACTGACGGAGCATTGGAGAGTCCAAAAGGCATTACCAAATACTCAAAATGGCCCTCAGGCGTATTAAATGCGGTTTTCCACTCATCACCCTGTTTTATCCGCACCAGATTATACGCACCGCGAAGATCTATCTTAGTGAACCACCTAGCCCCCTTAATGCGAGCAAACAAATCAGTCAATAATGGCAATGGATACTGATATTTGACTGTAATCTTATTCAGAAGGCGATAATCTATACAAGGCCTCAGGGAACCATCTTTTTTTGCCACGAAAAAAAAACCTGCTCCCAGAGGGGACGAAGATGGACGAATATGTCCCTTTTCCAAGGACTCCTTAATATAATTCCGCATAGCAGTATGCTCTGGCAGTGACAGATTAAATAAACGACCCTTAGGGAACTTACTGCCAGGAATCAATTCTATAGCACAGTCACAATCTCTATGAGGAGGGAGCGAATTGAGCTTAGGCTCCTCAAAAACATCCCTATAGTCAGACAAAAACTCAGGGATCTCAGAAGGAGTAGATGAAGCGATTGAAATCGGAGGTGCATCATCATGAACCCCCTGACATCCCCAGCTTAACACAGACATTGTTTTCCAGTCCAGGACAGGATTATGAGTTTGTAACCATGGCAGACCCAGCACTAGTACATCATGTAAATTATACAGTACAAGGAAGCGAATCACCTCCTGATGAACGGGAGTCATGCGCATGGTCACTTGTGTCCAATACTGCGGTTTATGCATAGCCAATGGTGTAGAGTCAATTCCCTTCAGAGGAATAGGAACTTCCAGAGGCTCCAGACTAAAACCGCAGCGTTTAGCAAATGACCAATCCATAAGACTCAGGGCAGCGCCCGAATCCACATAGGCATCAACGGAAATGGAAGACAGTGAAAAAATCAGAGTCACAGACAAAATGAACTTAGGCTGCAGAGTACCAATGGCAAAAGATTTATCAAGCTTTTTTGTGCGTTTAGAGCATGCTGATATAACATGAGCTGAATCACCACAATAAAAACACAATCCATTTTTCCGCCTATAATTTTGCCGTTCACTTCTGGACTGAATTCTATCACATTGCATAGTCTCAGGTGCCTGTTCAGAAGACACCGCCAACTGGTGCACGGGTTTGCGCTCCCGTAAACGCCGATCAATCTGAATGGCCATAGCCATAGACTCATTCAGACCTGTAGGCGTAGGGAACCCCACCATAATATCCTTAATGGCCTCAGAAAGACCATTTCTGAAGTTTGCAGCCAGGGCGCACTCATTCCACTGAGTAAGCACCGACCATTTCCGAAATTTTTGACAATATATTTCCGCTTCATCATGCCCCTGAGAGAGGGCTAACAAAGCCTTTTCAGCCTGAATCTCCAGGTTGGGTTCCTCATAGAGCAATCCCAATGCCAGAAAAAACGCATCCACACTGAGCAATGCAGGATCCCCTGGTGCCAATGCAAATGCCCAATTCTGAGGGTCGCCCCGCAGGAAAGATATTACAATCCTGACCTGTTGAGCAGGGTCTCCAGAGGAGCGAGATTTTAAAGAAAGAAACAATTTACAATTGTTCCTGAAATTCAGGAAGGTAGATCTATCTCCAGAGAAGAACTCTGGAATAGGAATTCTAGGTTCAGACATGGGAGTGTGAACAACAAAATCCTGTATGTTTTGAACTTTTGCCGCGAGATTACTCAGGCTGGAAGCCAAACTCTGGACATCCATGTTAAACAGCTAAGATCAGAGCCATTCAAGGGTTAAGAGGAGGTAAGAAGCAGCTAGACAGCAATTAAGGGCTAGGCAGCAAAACTCTGAAGGGGAAAAAAAAAAAAATAAATTTCCCTTAAACACTTCTTTTTCTCCTGCTTCAGCCCAAACAATTAACACTTTGTGGGCCGGCTATACTGTCATGAATCCCCAATGGCTAGGGATAACGCAGGACAAGCAAAGTACAAATAAATAACGGACGAGCTCTAGGGTGATGGAACCTGGGCTGACCGCTGCCCTACGCCTTACAAACGCAACTAGAGATAGCCAGGGAGCGTGCCTACGTTGGTTCTAGACGCCACGCACCAGCCTAAGAGCTAACTAGTACTGCAGAGAAAATAAAGACCTCACTTGCCTCCAGAGGGATGAACCCCAAAAGGTATAGTTGCCCCCCACATGTATTGACGGTGAAATGAGAGGAAGGCACACACATAGAGATGATATATATAGGTTTAGCAAATTGAGGCCCGCTGTAAACTAGAAAGCAGAACGATACAAAAGGGGTCTGAGCGGTCAGCAAAAACCCTAATCAAAAAACCATCCTGAGATTACAAGAACCCATGTGCCAACTCATGGCACATGGGGAGAACCTCAGTCCACTAGAGCTACCAGCTAGCATAGAGACATAATAAGCAAGCTGGACAAAAAAACCAAACAACTGAAAATCAGCACTTAGCTTATCCTGAAAGATCTGGGAGCAGGTAGGCAGGAACCAAACAGAGCACATCTGAATACATTGATAGCCGGCAAGGGAATGACAGAAAGGCCAGGTAAAATAGGAAACACCCAGCCTCTGATGGACAGGTGGAAACCAAAGGCCGCAACCCACCAAAGTCACCCAGTACCAGCAGTAACCACCAGAGGGAGCCCACAAACAGAATCCACAACAGTTTCCGGGTCCGTCACTGCTAGCGCAGATAGAGCTAGCAGATGCTCTATCTGCGCTAGCGCGATGCAAACGTCGCCACTTGCGCTAGCAGCAGCCCGTTAACATATGTGCTGAACGGGCTGCTGCTAGCGCAGTGTGAACCTGGCCTTAGGGTTAGGGTTTCGGCTAGAATTAGGGTTAGAACTAGGGTTAGGGTTAGAATTAGGCTATGTGCACACGGTGCGGATTTGGCTGCGGATCTGCAGCGGATTTGGCAGTGTTCCATCAGGTTTACAGTACCATGTAAACCTATGGAAAACCAAATTCGCTGTACCCATGGTGCGGAAAATACCGTGCGGAAACGCTGTGTTGTATTTTCCGCAGCATGTCAATTCTTTGTGCGGATTCCGCAGTGTTTTACACCTGTTCCTCAATAGGAATCCACAGATGAAATCCGCACAAAAAACACTGAAAATCCGCTGTAAATCCACAGGTAAAATGCAGTGCCTTTTACCTGCGTATTTTTCAAAAATGGTGCTGAAAAATCTCACACAAATCCGCAACGTGGGCACATAGCCTTATGGTTAGGGTTGGAGTTAGGGCTAGGGTTGGAAATAGGGTTAAGATTAGGCTTGTGGTTAGGGTTACGGATAGGGTTAGGGGTGTGTTGGGGTTACAGTTGTGGTTAGGGTTGGGATTAGGGTTAGGGTTGGGATTAGGGTTAGGGTTGGGATTAGGGTTACGGGTGTGTTGGGGTTAGGGTTGTGGTTAGGGGTGTGTTAGGGTTAGGGTTGTGATTAGGGTTATGGCTATAGTTGGGATTAGGGTTAGGGGTGTGTTGGGGTTATTGTTGAAGTTAGAATTGAGGGGTTTCCACTGTTTAGGCACATCAGGGGTCTCCAAACGCAACATGGCGGCACCATTGATTCCAGCCTATCTGGCGTTCAAAAAGTCAAATGATGCTCCCTCCCTTCCAAGCCCCGACGTGCGCCCAAACAGTTGTTTACCCCCACATATGGGGTACCAGCGTACTCAGGACAAACTGGGCAACAACTGTTGGGGTCCAATTTCTCCTGTTACCCTTGCAAAAATAAAAAATTACTTGCTAAAACATAATTTTTGAGGAAGGAACAATTATTTTTTATTTTCACGGCTCTGCATTATAAACTTCTGTGAAGCACTTGGGGGTTGAAAGTGCTCACCACACATCTAGATAAGTTCCTTGAGGGGTCTAGTTTCCAAAATGGGGTCACTTGTGAGGTGTTTCTACTGTTTAGGCACATCAGGGGCTCTGCAAATGCAACGTGACGCCCGCAGACCATTCCATCAAAGTCTGCATTTCAAATGTCACTACTTCCCTTCCGAGCCCTGACGTGCGCCCAAATGGTGGTTTACCCCCACATATTGGGTATCAGCGTACTCAGGACAAACTGTGCAGCAAATATTGGGGTCCAATTTCTCCTGTTACCCTTGTGAAAACAAAAAAATTCTTGCTAAAACATCTTTTTTGAGGAAAGAAAAATGATTTTTTATTTTCACGGCTCTGTGTTGTAAACTTCTGTGAAGCACTTGGGGGTTGAACGTGCTCACCACACATCTAGATTAGTTCCTTGGGGGGTCTAGTCTCCAAAATGGGGTCACTTGTGGGGGGTTTCTACTGTTTAGGCACATCAGGGGCTCTGCAAACGTAACATGATGCCCGCAGACCATTCCATCAAAGTCTGCATTCCAAAACGTCACTACTTCCCTTCCGAGCCCCGGCATGTGCCCAAACAGTGGTTTACCCCCACATATGGGGTATCAGCGTACTCAGGAGAAACTGGACAACAACTTTTGGGGTCCAATTTCTCCTGTTACCCTTGGGAAAATAAAAAATTGTGGGCTAAAAAATCATTTTTGAGAAAAGAAAAATTATTTTTTATTTTCATGGCTCTGCGTTATAAACTTCTGTGAAGCACTTGGGGGTTCAAAGTGCTCACCACACATCTAGATTAGTTCCTTGTGAGGTCTAGTTTCCAAAATGGGGTCACTTGTGGGGGAGCTCCAATGTTTAGGCACACAGGGGCTCTCCAAACGCGACATGGTGTCCGCTAATGATTGGAGCTAATTTTCCATTCAAAAAGCCAAATGACGTGCCTTCCCTTCCAAGCCCTGCCGTGCGCTCAAACAGTGGTTTACCCCCACATATGGGGTATCATCGTACTCAGGAGAAACTGGACAACAACATTTGGGGTCCAATTTCTCCTATTACCCTTGGAAAAATAAAAAATTCCGGGCTAAAAATCATTTTTGAGGAAAGAAAAATTATTTTTTATTTTCATGGCTCTGCGTTATAAACTTCTGTGAAGCACCTGGGGGTTTTAAGTGCTCACTATTCATCTAGATAAGTTCCTTGGGGGGTCTAGTTTCCAAAATGGGGTCACTTGTAGGGGAGCTCCAATGTTTAGGCACACAGGGGCTCTCCAAATGCGACATGGTGTCCGTTAACGATTGGAGCTAATTTTCCATTCAAAAAGTCAAATGGCGCACCTCCCCTTCCGAGCCTTGCCGTGCACCCAAACAGTGGTTTACCCCCACATATGAGGTATCGGCATACTCAGGAGAAATTGCCCAACAAATTTTAGGATCCATTTTATCCTGTTGCCCATGTGAAAATGAAAAAATTGAGGCTAAAAGAAATTTTGTGTGGAGAAAAAAAAGTACTTTTTCATTTTTACGGATCAATTTGTGAAGCACCTTGGGGTTTAAAGTGCTCACTATGCTTCTAGATAAGTTCCTTGGGGGGTCTAGTTTCCAAAATGGGGTCACTTGTGGGGGAGCTCCAATGTTTAGGCACACGGGGGCTCTCCAAACGCGACATGGTGTCCACTAAAGATTGGAGCCAATTTTTCATTCAAAAAGTCAAATGGCGCTCCTTCCCTTCTGAGCCCTGCTGTGCGCCCAAACAGTGGTTTACCCCCACATATGAGGTATCAGCGTACTCAGGACAAATTGGACAACATCGTTCGTGGTCCAGTGTCTCCTTTTACCCTTGGGAAAATAAAAAAATTGTTGCTAAAAGATCATTTTTGAGACTAAAAAGTTAAATGTTCATTTTTTACTTCCATGTTGCTTCTGCTGCTGTGAAACACCTGAAGGGTTAATAAACTTCTTGAATGTGGTTTTGAGCACCTTGAGGGGTGCAGTTTTTAGAATGGTGTCACTTTTGGGTATTTTCAGCCATATAGAACCCTCAAAATGACTTCAAATGTGAGGTGGTCCCTAAAAAAAATGGTTTTGTAAATTTTGTTGTAAAAATGAGAAATCACTGGTCAACTTTTAACCCTTATAGCTTCGTAACAAAAAAATTGTTGTTTCCAAAATTGTGCTGATGTAAAGTAGACATGTGGGAAATGTTATTTATTAACTATTTTGTGTCACATAACTCTCTGGTTTAACAGAATAAAAATTCAAAAAGTGAAAATTGCTAAATTTTCAAAATTTTCGCCAAATTTCCATTTTTTTCACAAATAAACGCAGAAATTATCGACCTAAATTTACCACTAACATGAAGCCCAATATGTCACGAAAAAACAATCTCAGAACCGCTAGGATACGTTGAAGCGTTCCGGAGTTATTACCTCATAAAGGGACACTGGTCAGAATTGCAAAAAACTGCCAGGTCATTAAAGGGAAGGTGCCACCAGTTTTCTTGTAGTTTGTTTTTTTGTGAAATTAAGCTTAAAATAGTAAATAAAATGTATTAATGCAATGTTTGCACTGTTTGCAAACATTTCTATATGAAAAATATTATATATTTTCTTACAAATATATATATTGACCACTAGGGGGAGCATTTTCCGTTTTAGACCTCAAGCAGCTATAGTGAGACTTACCAGCTTTACTGTTAGCTGGAAAATCTGGGCAGTAACTGCTGACATCAGCATTTCCCTCCCCTTTTGGGTGGTCTAATATCCCTGGGGCAGAATGAAGAGCAGCATCACAGGGCAGAGCCATTTTGTGTGTGACTGACCTGTGATCTGCTATCACCAGCAGTTAGTGCATCCGAAGCACAGTTAGTTTATGTGGTGTGTATGGAGCAGCATTGTCTGTGCAGAGCTGTCTGTGACTCATCCCTCAGTAAGATAAGAAGGAGCTCCAGGTCTGCAGTGAATGGCCAGGCATTGTGGAGGGAGGGGAGAGATACATTGTATGGCAGAGACAGGTGTCAGGTGTCACCTCTGTCTGCAGGCTGTGAATGCAGCTTAATGGAGTGAATGGAGCTCCTGTGATAGAGAGTAAGTGGAGCTGGGCAGAGAGCACTGGGCTATAATAAAATGGCTGCTAGTCACACCTACAGCAGTGAGTTGTGCAGCCCACAGAGGCGTGCCCAGCTCACTGCTAACGCCTCTGCAATGTTAAAGATAGGGTCCTCGCCGGTCTATTGTCTCCTATGTCCATGGGGTGCTGTAAAATGACACTGTTAGTGCCCTGCTACTGCTGCAAAACCAAGATGTCAGCCCCCAGTTCCTTCTTTAAACACATATAACACACGAAATCTGTTTCACATGCATTTAAAACTTGGTTATAGCAGCATGTTATGCTACATTACAGTGATTTATTAATAATCTACAAACGCGGTACCTTACCTTTAAGGCCAAAATAGGCTGGGTCATGAAGGGGTTAAAATAAGATCACCCTTTAGCCTTCGTTTTTCCAAACTAAATAGCCCCAAGTGTAATAACCTATCTTGGTATTGCAGACCCCCCAGTCCTCTAATAACCTTGGTCGCTCTTCTCTGCACCCGCTCCAGTTCAGCTATGTCTTTCTTATACACCGGAGACCAGAACTGTGCACAGTATTCTAAGTGTGGTCGCACTAGTGACTTGTATAGAGGTAAAATTATGTTCTCCTCATGAGCATCTATGCCTCTTTTTAATGCATCCCATTATTTTATTTGCCTTTGTAGCAGCTGCCTGACACTGGCCACTAAATGTGTGTTTGTCATCCACCCATACACCCAGGTCTTTTTCATTGACGGTTTTGCCCAGAGTTTTAGAATTAAGCACATAGTTATACATCTTATTACTTCTACCCAAGTGCATGACCTTACATTTATCCCCATTAAAGCTCATTTGCCAATTATCAGCCCAAGCTTCTAGTTTACATAAATTATCCTGTAATATAAAATTGTCCTCCTCTGTATTGATTACCCTGCAGAGTTTAGTGTCATCTGCAAATATTGAAATTCTACTCTCTATTCCCCCTACAAGGTCATTAATAAATATGTTAAAAAGAAGAGGGCCCAATACTGACCCCTGTGGTACCCCACTGCTAACCACGACCCAGTCCGAGTGTGCTCCATTAATAACCGCCCTTTGCTTCCTATCCCCGAGACAGCTCTTAACCCACTTACACATATTTTCCCCTATCCCCATTATTCTCATTTTATGTATCAACCTTTTGTATGGCACCGTATCAAAAGCTTTTGAAAAGTCCATATACACTACGTTCACTGGGTTCCCTTGGTCCAGTCCAGAACTTACCTCTTCATAGAAATTGATCAGATTAGTCTAACAGGAACGGTCCCTAGTAAACCCATGTTGATATTGGGTCATGAGGTTATTCCTCTTCAGATACTCCAGTATAGCATCCCTTAGAATGCCCTCCAGGATTTTACCCACAGTAGAGGTTAAGCTTACTGGCCTATAATTTCCGAGTTCAGTTTTTGTCCCCTTTTTGAATATTGGCACCACATTTGCTATACGCCAGTCCTGTGGTACAGACCCTGTTATTATGGAGTCTTTTAAGATTAAAAATAATGGTCTTTCAATGACTGTACTTAATTCCTGCAGTACTCGGGGGTGTATCCCACCCGGGCCCGGAGATTTGTCAATTTTAGCGATTTTTAGACGCCGACGTACTTCCTGCTGGGTTAAGCAGGTGACACTTAATGGGGAATTTTTGTTATCACTGATCATATTGTCTGCCATGGAATTTTCTTATGCTAAATGACTTTTTTCATCAGTATTTACACATTTGGCTTTTTCCTCATCTACCATTTCACCCAGACTATTTTTAAGGGGGCCAACACTATCATTTTTTAGTTTCTTTCTATTTACGTAGTTAAAGAATATTTTCGGATTATTTTTACTCTCTGGCAATGAGTCCCTCTGTCTCAATCTTTGCTGCCTTGATCTGCTTTTTACAGAATTTATTTGATTTTTTTGTATTTATTTAATGCCTCATCACTACCTACTTCTTTTAATTCTCTAAATGCTTTCTTTTTGTCACTTACAGCTCTATTTAGCCATATTGGTTTCCTCCTATTTCTAGTATGTTTATTCCCACACGGTATATACTGTGCACAGGTCCTATCCAGGATGCTAATAACCGTCTCCCATTTTCTTTGTGTATTATTATGTCTCAGGATATCGTCCCAGTTAATTGCACCAAGATCATCTCTCATCCGTTGGAATTTTGCCCTCCTGAAGTTTAGTGTCCTTGTCACCCCTCTACTACACATCTTATTAAAGGATACATGAAAACTTATTACATTGTGATCACTATTCCCCAAGTGACCCCCAAACCTTATATTTGCTATGCGGTCAGGCCTGTTGGTTAACCCCTTACTGACATCGGACGGGATAGTAGGTCCGATGTCAGCTCCCCTGCTTTGATGCAGGGCTCCGCGGTAAGCCTGCATCAAAGCCGGGACATGTCAGCTGTTTTGAACAGTTGACATGTGCCCGCCATAGCGGCGGGTGAAATCGAGATTCACCCGCTGCTATTAACTAGTTAAATGCCGCTGTCAAACGCAGACAGCGGCATTTAACTACCACATCCGGCCGGGCGGCCGGAAATGACGGCATCGCCGACCCCCGTCACATGATCGGAGGTCGGCGATGCTTCTCCATTGTAACCATAGAGGTCCTTGAGACCTCTATGGTTACTGATCGCCGGTAGCTGTGAGCGCCACCCTGTGGTACGCGCTCACAGCACACCTGATTTTCTACTACATAGCAGCGAACAGCAGATCGCTGCTATGTAGCAGAGGCGATCGTGCTGTGCCTGCTTCTAGCCTCCCATGGAGGCTATTGAAGCATGGCAAAAGTTAAAAAAAAAGTTTAAAAAAAAGTGAAAAAAATAAAAAAAATATAAAAGTTTAAATCACCCCCCTTTCGCCCCAATCAAAATAAATCAATACAAAAAAACCCAAATCTACACATTTGGTATCGCCACGTTCAGAATCGCCCGATCTATCAATTAAAAAAAAGCATTAACCTGATTGCTAAACGGCGTAACGAGAAAAAAAATCGGAACGCCAGAATTACGTTTTTTTGGTCGCCGCAACATTGCATTAAAATGCAATAACGGGCGATCAAAAGAACGTATCTGCACCGAATTGGAGTCATTAAAAACGCCAGCTCGGCTCGCAAAAAATAAGCCCTCAACTGACCCCAGATCATGAAAAATGGAGACGCTACGAGTATCGGAAAATGGCACAATTTTTTTTTTTTTTTTTTCTTAGCAAAGTTTGGAATTTTTTTTCACCACTTAGGTAAAAAATAACTTAGTCATGTTAGGTGTCTATGAACTCATAATGACCTGGAGAATCATAATGGCAGGTCAGTTTTAGCATTCAGTGAACCTAGCAAAAAAGCCAAGCAAAAAACAAGTGTGGGATTGCACTTTTTTTGCAATTTCACCGCACTTGGAATTTTTTTCTAGTACACGACATGGTAAAACCAATGATGTCGTTCAAGAGTACAACTCATCACGCAAAAAATAAGCCCTCACATGGCCAAATTGACGGAAAAATAAAAAAGTTATGGCTCTGTGAAGGAGGGGAGTGAAAAACGAACACAGAAAAACGAAAAATCCCACGGTCATGAAGGGGTTAATATTAGGTCTAGCAGTGCCCCCCTTCTTGTTGGGTCCTAAACCAGTTGTGAAAGGTAATTGTCTCTCACAGTTGTAAAAAAAAGATTACCTTTGCTGGAACGGCAGGTTTCTGTTTCCCAGTGTATTTCAGGGTAGTTGAAGTCCCCCATAATAATGACTTCTCCTTGAGTCGCAGCTTCATCTATTTGCTTTATGAGGATATTCTCCGTTGCTTCCATTATTTTTCGAGACTTATAACAAACACCTATCAGTAATTTATTATTTTTCCCCCCTCCCCTTATCTCCACCCACAGGGACTCTACATTTTCATTAGATTCACCTATATTATCATGCAGGATGGGTTTTAAGGATGATTTTACATATAGACACACACCTCCCCCTCGCTTATCCATTCGGTCATTTCTGAACAGACTATAGCCCTTGCAAGTTAACAGCTCAGTCATGGCTCTCATCCAGCCATGTTTCAGATATCCCCACCATGTCATAATTATGCTCCAACAACGTTAATTCTAATTCGTCCATTTTGTTGGCGAGGCTTCTGGCATTAGTATACATACATTTTATGTATCTCTCTGTACCTCTATTCTTTCTTAAATTATTAATTGTTCTAAACCCACCCCCCCATGCCACCGCCACCGCCACCCCCAACTTCCTAATTTGTGCCCAGGTCTTTATCAGCACTATCTTCCCCTCCAATAAAATGAATACCCTCTCCCCCATTCCCTAGTTTAAACACTCCTCCAACCTTCTAGCCATTTTCTCCCCCAGCACAGCTGCACCTTCCCCATTGAGGTGCAGCCCGTCCCTAGCGTAGAACCTGTAGCCAACTGAGAAGTCATCCCAGTTCTGCAGGAACCCAAACCCCTCCTTCCTACACCAATTCTTGAGCCACTTATTAACCTCCCTAATCTCCCGTTGCCTCTCTGGCATGGTACAGGCAGTATTTCGGAAAATACCACATTGGAGGTCCTTGCTTTCAGCTTGCAGGCTAATTCCCTGAAATCGTTTTTAAGGACCTTCCACGTGTACCATGTGTACTACTCCCTTCAGAGGAGAGCACAAACAGGTTCTAACCAGAGTAGAAAGAGAAGCGGGAGGCCTCGCTGCACAACTGAACAACAAGACAAGTACATTAGAGTCTGTAGTTTGAGAAATCGACGCCTCACAGGTCCCCAACTGGCAGCTTCATTAAATAATACACACAAAACACCAGTGTCAACGTCTACATTGAAGAGGCAACTCTGGGATGCTGGCCTTCAGGGCAGAGTGGCAAAGAAAAAGCCATATCTGAGACTGGCTAATAAAAGGAAAAAATTAATATGGGCAAAAGAACAGACATTGGACAGAGAAAGATTGGAAAAAAGTGTTATGGACAGACAAATCTACGTTTGAGGTATTTGGGTCACACAGAACAACATTTGTAAGATGCAGAAATAAAAAGATGCTGGAAGAGTGTCTGACACCATCTGTCAAGCTTGGTGGAGGTAATGTGATGGTCTGGGGTTGCTTTGGTGCTGGTAAAGTGGGAGATTTGTACAAGGTAAAAGGGATATTGAATAAGGAAGGCTATCACTCCATTTTGCAACGCCATGCCATACCCTGTGGACAGCGCTTGATTGGAGCCAATTTCATCCTACAACAGGACAATGACCCAAAGCACACCTCCAAATTATGCAAGAACTATTTAGGGAA